>NC_045975.1:45712261-45894797 GCF_010909765.2 Amblyraja radiata
CCCCCTCTCTCTCCCCTTTACACTCACCCTCTCTCTCCTCCCCTCCTCCCCCACCTTTCCGCCCTCACCCACTCTCCCTCTTCTCCTCCTCCTCACCCCCCTATCCCTCTTGCCCCTCTCTCTGTGTGTGTCTCTCTCTCTCTGTCTCTGCCCCTTCTCTCTCTGCCCTCACTCACATATACAAGTTTTCTTTTAAAGATTTAACTATGTTTACATAGAGACCGGGAGGTCTATATTCAATGTGTATTTGGACACTGGTCTCATATTTAGTCATCCTGATCCCTATGTATCAATATCATTGTTATGTTTATCATTATTCTTTTTGCTTTGTTTTTAGACCGGGAGGTCTATATTCAATGTGTATTTGGACACTGGTCTCATATTTAGTCATCCTGATCCCTATGTATCAATATCATTGTTATGTTTATCATTATTCTTTTTGCTTTGTTTTTTTTTGTTTTTTGGAAAAAAAACGAATAAAAAGATTTTAAAAGGAAGAAAGATCAATACTTGGATAAATCTTCACTTCAAAGGAAAAGTACATCAAAATCGAGTGACCTTTTAAATACCTATATAAACAACACAAACATATGAGACGCATGAAGGATTGCCAATCCGTCTGGAAGAGAATACTCTTTTTATTCAGGTGTTCATAAAGTTTACACACAAATTGACTATTTCTTGGTTGACGCCAAACTTATCCCTTTTACCTATAACGCAAAATATCACAACATTATTATTTCGGATCACTGTCCTCTTACTTTTTCAGTAAAATTGGAAGAAATGTATAATAAACAACCATTTTGGAGATTTAATCCACAAATACTAGCTGAGGCAAGTTATTGTTACCATCTGAAGCTACAGATGAAAACATTTTTTGAGACAAACGACAGCCCCGGTATTTCTCCATCTTTGCTGTGGGAAACATTTAAAGCCTATATCAGAGGCTGTATTATCGCATACCAAGCTTTTCAAAATAAGAAAAATAAGACTGAACAATTGGAATTAGAAAAACAGATAAAACTGTTAGACTTAGAAAACACGGCTGACCCAACCATTGCAAAACATAATAAGATAGCTGCACTAAAATTTAAATTAAACCAGATTCTCTCAGCAAAAATTATTAGGGTATTTCAATATACTAAACAGAAAAAATTTGAATTTGGTGATAAACCACACAAGCTACTAGCACACCAACTTCGCAAATTAGAGAATGACCGACCGTATTACACACAAAATTAGATCAGAAAAAGGAGATTTGCTTCCATTGCCTAAAGATATCAATGGAAGATTCTTACAATTCTACCAAGCACTATATTCATCAAAAACAACAGTCGATCCTGCAAAGATGAAAAGCTTTCTTGAGAATTGCAATCTCCCATCTCAAAATGAGGGGGAACGGGATGAATTAGGCACAGAGATAACAACAAAATACATTGTAGAGACTATTAAATCATTGAAAAGTGGAAAAACTCCTGGCCCGGATGGGCTTAATAACGAATTTTATTAAAAAATAAATGATTTAATTTCTCCACGTTTACATTACTTTACATTCAAGCATTTAAAGAACAGACTTTACCACAAACTCTTGCTGAATCAACTATTACATTAATTCCAAAAAAAGATACAAATCTCAAGGAGCCTGTATCCTATAGGGCAATAGCCCTTTTAAATACGGATCAGAAGATACTAGCTAAGACTTTGGCTCGTAGATTAAGCCTAGTTATCGGTAAACTAATACATCCAGATCAAACTGGGTTTATACCTAAACGACACTCGTTTTAAAATTTGAGACGTTTGTTTAACATAATATATTCGCAGAGAATGGCAAACGAAGATTTAACAATTATTTCTCGAGATGCAGAAAAGGCTTTCGACCAAGTGGAATGGTCTTATCTTTTCACAGTGTTGGGAAAATTCCAATTGGGAGAAAACTTTACGTTATGGGTGAAGCTTTTATACACTAATCCGACAGCTAGAATACCGACAAATCAAATGCTTATACCTACATTTTATTTATCTAGGGGTAACAGACAAGGATGTGCCATTTCTTCAATGTTATTTCCTTTAGCCATAGAACCCCTTGCCGAGAGTATCAGATCCCATTCAGGCATTTATGGATATAATACCAAACATACCTCCAATAAAATCTTGTTATATGCAGATGATGTACTTTTATACATTACTAATCCCCAAGTTAGTATTACAAATGTTTTAAACATTATAGAACAATTTGGTTCTTTTTCTGGATACAGAATAAATTGGAACAAAAGTGAAATCATGCCTTTGTTGTAAACTTTCGTCCCACATATCTTTCGTGATAGGATGACCTATTTCATTTTCCCATTTGTATCTATATGGTTCGGTCGGTGGTACCTCGTTATTTAATAGGGTGTTATAAATATAAGCTATTAGTTTTTCAGTATTAGGATGCTTGTTCAGACATTCATCAAGAATTTCTGATTCCCTATTCCTGTAAACTTGTGTATTAGATTTAACATAATCTCCAATGTTCATTAAATGCCAGACATACTTTAATACAATCCAAGGTCTTACATAGACTACACTTCTCTAAAATAAAACTAAATAGAATCTTCCCACAAATCTCTCCTATTTGTGATAAATGTCTACATTTAGAGGCTAATTTAACACATACGTTTGCAAACTGTATAAAACTTAAACACTTCTGGACAGATATTTTTGAAATAACTTCAGAAGTTATTAATACAAAACTGGACCCAGACACAAAATTAATAATACTTGGAATATCAGAACAAAGCTTAACACTCACAACAAACCAAAGAAACTTCCTCAATTACAGTATAATAACCGGGAAAAAATTAATATTAAAATTTTGGAAAGGCCCTACAACCCCCACAATTAAAATGTGGATTACGGAAATGTCGGAGACCCTATACTTAGAAAGAACTAGACTTGTCTTAATGGACAAACAAGATATTTTCCATAAAATTTGGGCTCCATTCATTAACTATCTGAAGGGATAGATTGGCACAGCACGAGGACCCAGCTGAAACTTGAACTCAGGAACAGATGAAAAGCTATACTTTATAACCTACGAACCTATCTCCATTGATGTATTACAGGTAACCCATTCCACCTCCCTTGTTTTTCTGTTGTGTTTTTTTTTTTTTGCTTTCTTTTTTATTTGTAACTTTCTACCCTCTCTTTTTCTCGCTTTCTATAAAAAATAAAAATACTAGAAGCAGAAGTAATTGATAATGGAAAATTTTAATAATGTATGACTGATGTATATGAAAAGTTTTTTTTTACTATAATATGTAACTACATTTTATAATATGTCTACTTCTAATAAATAAATAAATAAATAAATAAAAATTAAAAAGTGAAATCATGCCAAGAAAAGAACAAGACCCTTCTCAACTCCACAGTTTCCTTTCAGAATTGTTACTGAAAAGTTCAGATATCTTGTAATTTACCAATATCCTATCTCCCTTATTGGTAGATTAAATGCCATAAAGATGATCTTCCTTCCGCAACTTTTATACTTATTCCAATCAATACCGATATATCTCCCTAAAAGCTTTTTTAAAAAAAATTAACTCTATTGTCACTAACTTTATTTGGGACTACAAAACCCACAGAATACACAAAAGACATTTGTGCAAATCCAAAGAAAATGGAGGATTAGCTCTACCTAATTTTCTTTTTTACTACTGGGCAACAAATATTAAAAATATAACTTTCTGGTTGGACGATACGTCAACATATAAATTGGTTAAAAATGGAGAGGGAAGATTGTTTGCCTTTTAGTATAAGCTCGATCCTCCTATCTCTAATACATTTGAATGTCAACGTATGAGCAAAATCCGATAATACATAGTACTATCCGTATCTGGAAACAGCTGAAATTCAATCTTAAATTGAGAAATATGTCTCTCCTTCTTCCTATTGCAAATAATCCCTCGTTTAAACCTACTTTAGATGCGGTGTTTGTTCAATGGAAGAACCTGGGAATCAATACTGTGGGAGACCTCTATAAGAAGGGGACTCCCTCTTCTTTTCAAGAACTACAGGAGAAATATCACTTGAATGCCAATAATTTTTTTAGATACCTTCAAATCCGAGATTACATGAAAACATATACACAAGACTGTCCTTTTATGGGTCCAGATATATTAGAAGATTGTTTGAATAGACATGCCGATACAAGTAAGTTGATATCTTAAATTTATAACACTTCTAAATATTGACACCCCACCCTCTGAGATTTATAGGCGAGCATGGGAGGACGAGCTGGGTTCATCCATTTCAAAAGATATATGGGAGGAAATACATACATTACTGTTCTTTAAATGCCAGGCATTGCCTGATACAATTCAAATTATTGCATTGGTTATACTACTCAAAGACCAAATTGGACAAGATCTTCCCAACTGTCTCCCCTCTTTGTGATAAATGTCACTTTCAAGAAACCACCCTAACTCATTCTGTATAAAATAAGTTAACCTGTATAAAAATACAAAACTTCTGGACGGAAATATTCAATATCATTTCTAAAACACTTAAAATGCAATTGGAGCCAGATTCAAAACTAATAATATTAGGAATGTCAGAGGGCTGCCCTAATCTAACGATATAGAAACTTAGAAAATAGGTGCAGGAGGAGGCCATTCGGCCCTTCGAGCCAGCACTACCATTCATTGTGATCATGGCTGATCATCCCCTATCAATAACCCGTGCCTGCCTTCTCCCCATATTCCTTGACTCCACTAGCCCCTAGAGCTCTATCTAACTCTCTCTTAAATCCATCCAGTGATTTGGCCTCCACTGCCCTCTGTGGCAGGGAATTCCATAAATTCACAACTCTCTGGGTGAAAAAGTTTTTCCTCACCTCAGTCTTAAATGACCTCCCCTTTATTCTAAGACTGTGGCTCCTGGTTCTGGACTTGCCCAACATTGGGAACATTTTTCCTGCATCTAGCTTGTCCAGTCCTTTTATAATTGTATATGTTTCTCTAAGATATCCCCTCATCCTTCTAAACTCCAGTGAATACAAGTCTAGTCTTTTCAGTCTTTCCTCATATGACAGTCCCGCCATCCCAGGGATCAATCTCGTGAACCTACGCTGCACTGCCTCAATCACAAGGATGTCTTTTCTCAAATTAGGAGACCAAAACTGTACACAATACTCCAGATCTGGTCTCACCAGAGCCCTATACAACTGCAGAAGAACCTCTTTACTCCTATACTTGAGAAATCCTCCTAAGAGAAATCCTCTTGTTATGAAGGCCAACATTCCATTAGCTTTCTTCACTGCCTGCTGTACCTGCACACCAACTTTCAGTGACCGGTGTACAAGGACACCCAGGTCTCGCTGTACCTCCCCCTAACCTAACCTAACCCCATTGAGATAATAATCTGCCCCCTTGTTTTTGCCACCAAAGTGGATAACCTCACATTTATCTATATTATACTGCATCTGCCACGCATCTGCCCACTCACTCAACCTGTCAGGTCACCCTGCAACCTCCTAACATCCTCTTCACAGTTCACACTGCCACCCAGCTTTATGTCATCCGCGAACTTGCTAGTGTTGCTCCTAATTCCCTCTTCCAAATCATTAATATATATGGTAAACAGTTGCGGCCCCAACACCGAGCTTTGCGGCACTCCACTCGCCACTGCCTGCCATTCTGAAAAGGACCTTATTGGATGAGGGGGGATCTTATAGAAACATATAAAATTATAAAAGGACTGAGGCACTCAACACTTCCGGGTTTTATAGTTCCTCTGGAAGGGGTGTGGCCTTCAAGAGAGAGAATCTCGACATTTGTTAAACACTAATAACTCTTTTATTTTTCATCGATGGGAAAAATCCTCTTGTTCTGCGCAGCGAAGGGGGACCCTGAGTAAGATGGCCAAAAATCACAGCCGTAAGTGGCAGCGTTTTTTCTAAAATCAATATACAGAACAACAGGAAGTGGTCAAGATCAGACATTTAGTAATATCTATCTATTATATAAAGGTCTGTGCCTGTCGCCTGCGGTCCGTCCTGCTGCCTTTCTGCCTTTTGATTCGTTTCCATCGTGTGATGTCACAATGCCCACTCCTCGCAGATGTCCAATCACAATGCCCAATGCTCGCAGATGTCCAATCGGAATGGATCCATTTACATGGCCGGCTGCCGGCTGCATTTCTTCCTTTGATTCACTGCAACTCCAAAACCAGATGCAGAATCGCCGACATATTTTCCATTTCGGTGGAGATTTCACTTTTCTTTCTAAGTATCCGCTCCTCATTACATTTCGTCGTCTTTAAGTACACGTTTTTAATCAAATCCACCCCCCCTCCCCCCCCCCCCCCAATGTTTCAAAAATAAACTGGCTTCTCACCCATAGAAGCAGCACCAGCCCCAGCACCAGCCCCTGATGAATGTTCCATCGTGTGATGTCACAATGCCCGATGCTCACAGATGTCCAATCGGAATGGATCCATTTACATATGCCTTTGCAGGAGCCACAGCCAATGGTGAACGTTCCATTGTGTGATGTCACAATGCCCAATGTTCACACATGTCCAATCGGAACTTAAGAGGGAGTTAGATGTAGCCCTTGTGGCTAAAGGGATCAGGGGGTATGGAGAGAAGGCAGGTACAGGATACTGAGTTGGATGATCAGCCATGATCATATTGAATGGTGGTGCAGGCTCAAAGGGCCGAATGGCCTACTCCTGCACTTAATTTCTGTTTCCCTCCTCACCCCTCTCCCTCTCCCACCCATCCCTCTTCACTCTCTACCCCACCCCCTTCCCACTCCCCCCGCCCCCTTCCCCCTACCCCTCTGTCCCTCTTCCACCACTCCCCCTACCCCTCCCTCCCCACTCTTCCACTTCTCTCCCATTACCCCACCCCTCTCCCTCCCCCACCCCTCTCTCTTCCCCTCCCTTTCCCTCTCTCCCCCACCCCTTCCTGTTACCCCTCTGTTCCTCTTCCACCACTCCCCCGTCCCTCTTCCACCACTCCCGCTACCGCTCTACCCCTCCCTCCCTCCCCACTCTTCCACTTCTCTCCTCCCCCCTCCCTCTCCTCACCCCTCTCCCTCTCCCATCCCTCTCTCCCCCACCCCCTTCCCTCTCTCCCCCCGCCCCCTTCCCCCTATCCTTCTGTCCGCCTTCCATCACTCCCCCTACCCCTCTCCTCCTCCCTCCCCACTCTTCCACTTCACTCCCCCCACCCCCTCCACTCTCCCTCCCCACTCTTTCCCCTCTCTCCCCCCACCCTTCTCCCCCTCCCTCCCTCTTCCCCTCCCTCCCCATCCCCCCCTCCCCACATCTCTCTCCCCATCCCCCTCTCTCACCCCCTACCCCGCTCTCCTTTCTCTCCCAAATCTGTCCCTTTCCTCCTCCTCCTCTCCCCTCCCTCCCCTCTTCTCACCCCCTCCCCCACCTGTGTGTTTGGGGGGGGGTTAATGTGAGTGTGATGCCGCAGGCCCCCCCCCCCCCCCCCCCCCCCCACCAATATTTCAAAAAATACTGGCTTCTCACCCATAGAATCAGCCCCAGCCGCTGGTGAACGTTCCATTGTGTGATGTCACAATGCCCAATGCTCAAAGACATTTTTGCCATAGAGGGAGTACAGAGAAGGTTCACCAGACTGATTACTGGGATGTCAGGACTTTCATATGAAGAAAGACTGGATAGACTCGGCTTATACTCGCTAGATTTTAGACGATTGTGGGGGTATCTTATAGAAACTTACAAAATTCTTAAGGGGTTGGACAGGCTAGATGCAGGAAGATTGTTCCAGATGTTGGGGAAGTCCAGAACAAGGGGTCACAGTTTAAGGATAAGGGGTAAATCTTTTAGGACCGAGATGAGAAAAACATTTTTCACACAGAGAGTGGTGAATCTCTGGAATTCACTGGCACAGAAGGTAGTTGAGGCCAGTTCATTGGCTATACTTAAGAGGGAGTTAGATCTGGCCCTTGTGGCTAAAGGGATCAGGGGGTGTGGAGAGAAGGCAGGTACAGGATACTGAGTTGGATGATCAGCCATGATCATATTGAATGGTGGTGCAGGCTCGTAGGGCCGAATGGCCTACTCCTGCACTTAATTTCTATGTTTCCCTCTCCACACCCCTCTCCCTCTTCCACCCATCCCTCTTCACTCTCTACCCCACCCCCTTCCCTCTCCCCCCGCCCCCTTCCCCCCTACCCCTCTGTCCCTCTTCCACCACTCCCCCTACCCCTCCTTCCCCACTTCCATTTCTCTCCCTCAACCTACCCCTCTCCCTCCCCCACCCCTCTCTCTCCCCTTCCCTTCCCCCTCCCTCCCCTCTCACCCCCACCCCTTCCCCCAACCCCTCTGACCCTCCCCACTCTTCCACCTCACCCCCCCTCCAACTATCCCTCCCCACTCTTTCCCCCTTCTCCCCCCACCCTCTCCCCTCCATCCACACTCTTCCCCCTCCCTCCACACTCTTCCTCCTCTCTCCCCTACCCCCTCCCTCCTCCTCTCCCTCCCCATCCCTCCCCCACATCTCTCCCCTCCCCATCCCTCTCTCCTCCCTCTCTCCCTCTCCTCCCCATCCCTCCCCCACTCACCTTCCCTCTCCCCCACCCCTCTACCCCATCTCTCTCCTCCCCTCCCTCCGCCCCTCCCCCACACCTCTCTCCCCCTCCCCATCCCTCTCTCCCCTCCCCATCCCTCTCTCCTCCCCCTCCCCCACCCCTCTCTGCTCTCCCTCTCCTCACCCCTCTCCTCCCCCTCCTCCTCCCACCCCCATCCCTTTCTTCCCCCACCCCCATTCCCTCTCTCTCCCACCCCTTCCGTCTCTCCCCACCTCCTTCCCCCTTCCCACTCTTCCTCCTCCCTCCACACTCTTCCTCCTCTCTCCCTACCCCCACACATCTCTCCCCTCCCTTCTCTCCTCCCCCTCACCCTTCTCCCCTCCTCCTCCCACGCCATCCCTCTCTCCCCCACCCCCTTCCCTCTCTACCCCACCCCCTTACCTCTCTTCCCCCGCCCCCTTCCCCTACCCCTCTGTACCTCTTCCACAACTCCCCCTTACCCCACCCCTCTCCATCTCCCTGCCCCACCCCTCACTCTCCCCCTCCCTCCCCTCTCTCCCCCCACCCTTTCCCCCTACCCCTCTGTCCCTCCTCCATCACTCCCCCTACCCCTCTCCTCCCCCCTCCCCACTCTACCACTTCTCTCCTCCTTCCCCCTCCACTCTCCCTCCCCACTCTTTCCCCTCTCTCCCCCCAACTCTCTCCCCCTCGCTCCCTCCCCTACCTCCCCATCTCCCCCTCCCCCACATCTCTCTCCCCATCCCCCTCTCTCACCCCCTACCCCACTCTCCTTTCCCTCCCAAATCTGTCCCGTTTCCTCTTCCTCCTCTCCCCTCTTCTCAACCCCCTCCCCCACCTGTGTGTTTGGGGGGTGGTTAATGTGAGTGTGATGCCGCAGCAGCCCCCCCCCCCCCCCCGCAAACGCCGTTGGGGAAACAGACCCTACGGGTCTGCACTTGGTCTAGTAGATAACTAAAAGTCTTCGTCTTGTTTGTGCCCACGATGTGTCTCTGCCTGTGTCTCTGTGTCAATCTGGTTAATTCCTATCTTCTTCCAAATGTTAGGTCACAGCCTTCCCATTTTCACACATCCTACTCACATTTTTCCCGTGGTGGCGATAAACATCTTCCTGTCGCATTTCTTCCTATATTTCCGAAGTTATTCACGATTAATGCTTTAAAAATGCCAACTTTAACTGCATTTTTACTGTCAAAATCCTTTCTCCCAGCTTCCAACACACATCAATACAAAGTTGCAAGACAGGAACACTCTGAATTACACCTCAATGGGAAATTTCAACAGGGGAAGGCCAATTAGTATTGCAATTGGAACTGCTGCAGGAGGCAAGGGAGGTGCAATTGGATTATTTTTTTTAAGTCCACTGCTGAGGGAGGTAGGTGACTGCTGGAATCTTACGTTCAGGAACGCCTTCAGATGCGTTGGGGGAACGTTTGAGTGGTGGAATATTGCGTTGGGGGACCACACCGTTGGGGGAGCAGACCTAACGGGTCTTCACTTGGTCTAGTTTCAACTAAAATTATATTTCAGCAACATGTGAATTGCACAAATTTAGAAGAAATATTTTGAACCAATATAACAACCATATTTCTATAACATAATTTTATTAAATAATTTTATTGGTACCCTCGACATATTCCTGCAGTATTAATTATGTATTGTTCCTATCACAAATTGTTTTTATTCTATATTGCAATGGCTCAAATAATAAATGTATTTAAATATACTCACAATTAATCCCATAACAAATTAACCCAGTGATCTGAGATCAGTGATATTTTCTGCCTCAACTATTTATAGTTTTGTTCTGAATTGTACGACTACTTTGTCGGGATCCGCAGACTTGCCGTATTGTCTGGTTTGCCAAAATAACAGAGGTGACGGCATCGGCAAGCAGGGAGGGGGCTGAGATACTGGTCTGTAGAGTCGGCCTCAGATGCCGGATATGGGAACAGATCTGCCGGCTCCGGCCAGTCTGGAGTCCCAGAGCTCTGGCCACAGGGGGCAAAATCAACCCACTGATCAGCATGGAAGTCCCAATGAGGTCGAGATCGGCCACCTGACCCGGCCTAGGTGCCACATTTTCCAGGGGACTTCCTAGGGGGATTTCAAATGTGTTCTTGTAATTTTGTCCGGATTAAAGGAGATGCCGGACCACCAGTTGCTGGAAAATCAGTGGTGAATTTGTATATAGGTTTACTATTATGTTTATTATTGTCACCTGTACCAAAGTACAGTGAAAAGCTTAGTTTTACATGCTATCCAAACATATCAGATATACCATACATAAATATAATCGTCAAACTCAAGTAGAATAGGAAGATACAGAGTGCAGAATCAGTTCCAGAGACAAAGTCCAATGTCCGCAATGGGGTAGAGGTGAACCCTCTGGTACACTAGCTTATGGAAGGATCATTCAGAAGCCTGATAACAGAGGGGAAGAAGCTGTTCCTGAGTCTGATGGTGCACGCTTTCAATCTTCTGTACCTTCATTAAGTGGGATCACATAGAAATAGTGTGAACGGGTGAGCGTTGGTCAGCGTGGACTTTGTGGGCCAAAGGGCCTGTTTCTATGTTGTACCCACTCCCGCACCCTTGTCTCCCTTCCTGATGCTTCAAGTCTCACCACGAACAGTAGCTCTGAACTGCTGGAGCTCAATATCCTGGACCCTGCCCCCACTTCCATTCCCCCCCACACCCCAAAATGCAGCCTCAGTATCAAACTGCAGATGCTGTAACTGAGCAATGCACAAAGTGCACCTGAAACTCAGAAGGTCAGGCAGCATCTGTGGAGGGAATGGACAGAAGACGTTTCGGGTCGAGAACGTCACTTGTCCATTCCTGACCCGCTGAGTTCCTCCAGCACTTTGATTTGTGCACAATATTCTACAGAATGTAACTTATTCTAAGTTACTAATTTATTCTACTGATCAGATTGGTTAATTTCCTCTGGAATTAGCACAAGGTTTCGGGTCGGAACCTTTCTTCAGACTAATTGTAGTCGTGGGGTGAAAGCTTGAAAAGAAAGTTGGGGTGGGACAAAGCCTGGCAAGTGATAGGTGGATACAAGTGTGGGAGTGGAGTGAGTGGCAGATGGGTGGAGTGGGTGACAAAGGCCCAAGCCACCCCCTCCCCAGCTACTTACCCCTGCAACCGCAGGAGATGCAACACCTGGCCCTATACCTCCCCCCTCGACTCTGTCCAAGGACCCCAACAGTATTTTCAGGTGAGGCAGAGGTTCACTTGCATCTCCTCCAACCTTATCTACTGTATCTGCTGTTCCAGGTGTGGACTCGTGTATATCAGCGAGACCAACCGCAGGCTCAGCGATCGTTTCATTGAACACCTCCACTCAGTCTGCTTAGACCTACGCAATCTCCTGGTTGCTAAACACTTTAACTCTCCCTCCCATTCTCACACTAACCTTTCTGTCCTGGGCCTCCTCCATTGTCAGAGTGAGGACCAACCCAAATTGGAGGAACAGTGCGTCATATTTTGCTTGGGCAGCTTACACTCCAGTGGTATGAATATTGATTTATTTACATAACCCTTGCTTTCCCTCTCACCCCGTCCCACCCCCACCCTGGTTCTTTGATTAGTTTCACTGTCCTGATTAATTTTACTGATTGTATGCCTCATTGTCACCTTCCCCTCAGCGAACAATGAACAATGAACCATTCTACATTTACTTATCATCTGCTTTCATCGGTCATTTTCTCACCTTTCCCTTCCACACCTCTCCCCTGACTCAGTCTGATACGTCACCTATTTCTTCTCTCCAGAGATGCTGCCTTTCCCGCTGAGTTACTCCAGCATTTTTTTTGTGTCTATCTTCAGTGTATACCAACATCTGCAGTTCCTTCCTACAAATGGAAGTTCGGAGGTCATAGAAACATAGAAAAATAGGTGCAGAAGTAGGCCATTCGGCCCTTCGAGCCAGCACTGTCATTCAATATGATCATGGCTGATCATCTAAAATCAGTACCCTGTTCATGATTTTCCCCCCATCATTCTTGATTCCTTTAGCCCTTAGAGCTAAATTTAACTCTTTCTTGAAAACATCCAGTGAATTGGCCTCCACTGCTTCTGTGGCAGAAAATTCCAGATTCACAACTCTCTGGGTGAAAACGTTTTTCCTCATCTCAGTCCTAAATGGCCAACCCCTTACTCTTAAACTGTGAGGTCTCTGGACTCCCCCAACATAGGGAACATGTGCAGTTATATAAGATGACATTGAGGCAGCATTTACAACATTGTGTTCAGTTCTGGGCACCATGTTATGGGAAAGATGGTGTCAAGCTGGAATGGGTATGGAGAAGATTTTTACGAGGACGTTGCCAGGAATCGAAGGTGTGAGCTATAGGGACATAGGATGAACAGGCTGGTATTCTATTCCTTGGAGCGCAGGAGGATGAGGGGTGAACTTATAGAGGTGTATATAACCATGAGGCATAGGTCGGGTAGATGCACGGTGCAGAGGTATCGAGGACCAGAGAAACAGTTAGACAGGTACATGGACCGGACAGGTTTGGAGGGATTTGGGCTAAATACAGGCAGGTGGGACTAGTGAAACTGGGACATGTTAGCCGGTGTGGACAAGTTGGGACACAATGTCTGTCTTCACACTGACTCTATGCTGAGTTACTCCAGCACTGTGTGTCAGTGTGCATCTGTGTTATTGAACAGGGCCACCTCGATACACATCTAGTGTATATGGTGTAATAAATAAATATTCAAAGCCAGCGGATGTACAGCCGGGAAACAACGCGAGGACACGAAAACGAAAGTAATTCATCTCTGCAAGATGGTGGCGGGGAAGGGTGCGGGCTGCGGCCGGACGGGGGATGTCTTGGGGCTGAGGGGCTGCTGCTCCTCTCCGGGAACCCGGCTGCCCGCCCTGGTACTGGCGCTGGTGCTGGCGTGGCTGCTACCCGCGGCAGGTAACGGCCAATGCCCACCCCCTCTCTCTCTTTCTCTCTCCCCCTCTCCCTCTCCCTCTCCACCTCCCTCCGTCACTCTCTCTCTCTCCCTCAAACACTCTTTTCCCTGCAAGTTGCACTTTCCAATCAATCTTAAAAAGTCTATGGCATGTAATTATTCTTTGCAATGCTGACAATGTGATGGCTCTTTGCAGAGTGCAGTCCTTGCAGTTACAAATGTGAACTTTGAAGCTCAAAGAGCCGCGCCCAAAAACGTTGTCCAGAAAAGTTTTGCGGGTTATGTAATGTAATGTAATTATCGTTTGATTTGTTTTTGCTGAGTAGATATATTTTGTGAAGGAGTGGAGATATTTTACACGTGTGAAAGAATACAAAAAGATCTAAGAACTACAAAAACAGGGCGATCTGTCACGAGTTACTCCAGTATTTTGCGTCAGTTTTCGACCTAGTTGACACCAAAGGAGGGGATACAACCCAAAACGTCACCCAAAACTTCTCTCCAGAGATGCTGCCTGTCCCGCTGAGTTAATCCAGCTTTTTTTATTTACAGTGTAAACCAGCATCTGCAGTTCCTTCCGACAAATCTCTGGAGACCATGGATGGGTGATGTTTTGGGTTGGGACCCTTCTTCAGACTAGTGGGGGGTGGAGAGAATGCTGAAAGAGACGAGACAAAGCAAATGGTTAGTCAAAGGCCAGAGATGAAAAGACAGAAGGTGTGAGACAAGTTGAGGTGGGGCAGAGGGGAGGGGTGGGGGAGAATTGGTTACTTAAAATTGAAGAATTCAATGTTCATGTGACGTGCTGTTTCTCTTTTGGATCAACTCGTCCATGCCGACCGTGATGCCCTATCTACTCTAGTCCCAATTGTCTGCGTTTGGACTATATCGCTCTAAACCTTACTTATCATAGAAACATAGAAAATAGGTGCAGGAGTAGGCCATTCGGCCCTTCGAGCCTGCACCACCATTCAATATGATCATGGCTGATCATCCAACTCAGTATTCTGTACCTGCCTTCCCTCCATACCCCCTGATCCCCTTTAGCCACAAGGGCCACATCTAACTCCCTCTTAAATATAGCCAATTAACTGGCCTCAACTACATTCTGTGGCAGAGAATTCCACAGATTCACCACTCTCTGTGTGAAAAATGTTTTTCTTAACTTGGTGCTAAAAAACTTCCCCCTTATCCTTAAACTGTGACCCCTTGTTCTGGACTTCCCCAACATCGGGAACAATCTTCCTGCATCTAGCCTGGCCACCCCCTTCCTGAAGAGCATTAGTCACCCATTTGTGCTTCCCTGACAGTATTGCAGCCTTTGCAGTCAGTATATCCTGTTTCAGTTCCACATTTGCAATGACAGTTTAGTTTTTTTGTTTAGTTTAGAGATATAGCGTGGAAGCAGGCTCTTTAGCCCACCGAGTCTGCACCGACCAGTGATCCCTGCACACTAACACTACCCGACTACACAATTTTACATTTACACCAAGCCAATTAACCTGTACGTCTTTGGAGTGTGGGAGGAAACCGGAGCTTCCGGGAAAAAACCCACGCAGGTCACGGGGAGAACGTACAGCCAAGCACTCATAATCAGGATGGAACCCAGGTCTCTGACACTGTAAAGCAGTAGCTCTGCTGCTATGCCACCGTGCTGCCCAGATTTGAAAGGATTTCATAAGGGTAGGAGCAGTCTTTCGGCACATCAAGTCTACCCCACCATTCAATCATGGCTGATCTAACTCGCCCCCTCAACCCCATTCTCCTGCCATCTTCCCATAACTCTGACACCCGTACTAATCAATCTATCTCTTCCGTAAAATATCCCTGATTTCCTTGAATTGTTAGTATTTTTGAAGCATGAACACAGTTGCAATATTAGAAACACAGTGAGTGGTCTAGTTTGCACATGGAAAATCTCACAAAGACCATGAGATCATGGAGAGGAAATTAGTTGTCACTGATGTTGATTACGTCTTAACTAGTTGGTAGATGTAGGGGCCCTCTTTAATAGTGATGAGTGATTTTGTATGTTCATTGTAGAATGTTGAGGGGTTAGTGTTGGTATTTGTGATCAGGCACTTCAGTAACCTACCAGATAATTAGGTGATGCTTAAACTCAAGGAAACAGGCCCACTGAGTCTGCATCGACCAGCGATCCTCGCACATTATCATTATCCTACACACACTAGGGACAATTTACATTTACACCAAACCAATTCACCTACAAACCTGTACGTCTTTGAAGTGTGGGAGGAAACCAAAGATCTCGGAGAAAACCTGAGCAGGTCACGGGAAGAATGTACAAACTGGGAGTTTTTTTGTAAACCAGCATCTGCAGTTCCTTGAGTATACATTGACATTGCCGAAGTAGATTGTTCAAAAGCTTCAAGTTCCTATGAATAAGTCTCACCAGCAATTTTTCCTGGACCATTCACATTGTCGGTTTGGCCAAGAAAGCCAACCACGCCTTCACTTCCTAAGAAGGAATTGGAAGTTGGGATGCATCACAGCCAGGTTTAGGAACAACTCTATCCAAGACCGCCAGAAATTGCAGAGAACCGTGGACGTAGCCGCGACCATCATGCAAACCAACCTAAGATAGACACAAAATGCTGGAGTAACTCAGAGAGACAGGCAGCATTACTGTATAGAAGAAACGTTTCGGGTCGAGACCCTTCTTCAGACTCATGTAATCATGTATAGTCTTTTGTTCTCCCGCACTCGCAACAAGGGCAGAGTTCCCCTAGTCCTCACCTTTCACCCCACCAGCCGTCACATACAACAAATAATCCTACGTCATTTTCGCCACCTCCAACGTGACCCCACCACTCGCCACATCTTCCCATCTCCCCCCATGTCTGCCTTCCGCAAAGACCGCTCCCTCCGCAACTCCCTTGTCAATTCTTCCCTTCCCTCCCGTACCACCCCCTCCCCAGGCACTTTCCGTTGCAACCGTAAGAAATGCAACACCTGTCCCTTTACCTCCCCCCTCGACTCCATTCAAGGACCCAAGCAGTCGTTCCAGGTGCGACAGAGGTTCACCTGTATCTCCTCCAATCTCATCTACTGCATCCGCTGCTCTAGATGTCAGCTGATCTACATCGGTGAGACTAAGCGGTGGTTGGGCGATCGTTTCGCCGAACACCTCCGCTCGGTCCGCAAGAACCTACCTGACCTTCCGGTGGCTCAGCACTTCAACTCCCCCTCCCATTCCCAATCCGACCTCTCGGTCCTGGGTCTCCTCCATTGCCAGAGTGAGCAACACCGGAAATTGGAGGAACAGCACCTCATATTCCGCTTGGGGAGCCTGCATCTGGCAGGCATGAACATTGAATTCTCCCAATTTTGTTAGCCCTTGCTGTCTCCTCCCCTTCCTTAGCCCTCGAGCTGTCTCCTCCCATCCCCCAACCCTCGGGCTCCTCCTCCTCCTTTTTCCTTCCTTCTCCCCGCCACCCCCTATCAGTCTGAAGTAGGGTTTCGGCCCGAAACGTTACCTATTTCCTTCGCTCCATAGATGCTGCTGCACCCGCTGAGTTTCTCCAGCATTTTTGTGTACCTTCGATTTTCCAACATCTGCAGTTCCTTCTTGAACACGTATAGTCTTTTATTGACTGGATAGCACGCAAACAAATATCTTTTCATTGTACCTCGGTACACGGGATAATAATAAACTAAACTGAACTTCATGTTTTTGATTTCCATTTAGATTCGTTGGATATGAACATTTTTGCCAGTCCGATGGAGGTACATTTGAACGAATCGGTTTTGTTGGAATGTAAATTTACTGGGTTTAAAGCACCGCTTGACTTGACAAATGTAGGTGTGCAGTGGTTCGGACCAGGCATGGAAGAAATCTATGTTTTTCAAATGGGAGAACATAGGCGCAAGAAACCTGGCACAGAAATATCCGACATTGAACTGTCTAAAGGAGATGCTTCACTACTGCTTAATAATGTCCAATTGGCCGACGAAGGGAATTATATTTGTGTTGTGTTTGTCACTCCCGAAAAGGCACAAAAGAGTTCGGAACTGCGAGTTTTAGGTAAAACACCGTCAACATTACCCGGGATGATCTGCACTGTTATTACTGAATCTTGGTGGTTAAAATGGCTTTCACCAATTGGCCTTCATTGGCCAGCGTATTGAATATAGAAGTTTGGAGGTCATGTTGCAGTTATATAAGACGTTGGTGAGGCTGTATTTAGAGTATTGTGTTCAGTTCTGGGCACCATGCTGTAGGAAAGATGTTGTAAAACTGGAAAGGGTACAGAGAAGATTTACAAGGATGTTGCCAGGATTCGAGGGTCTGGGCTACAGGGAGAGGTTGAGCAGCCTGGGACTCTATTCTTGCAGCGCAGGAGGATGAGGGGTGATCTTATGGAGGTGTATAAAATTATGAGAGGAATAGATCGGGTAGACACACAGAGTCTCTTGCCCAGAGCAGGGGGATCGAGGACCAGAGGACATGGGTTTTAAGGTGAATTGGCCCTCTGTAAATCACCTCTAGTGTGTCGAGAGTGGATGAGAAAGAAAGGATAACAGAACTAGTGTGAACGGGTGATTGATGATTGACGTGGACTTAATGGACGTAAGGCCGAATTCAATGCTGATTCTCAAATAAAATTGCGAATGCAAAACTGTATAAAGAGTGACCACGTCAAAAGTATTTTAGTGTTCTCATTAATATATCCGACATATACTTAGCTGAATAATGTGGCAATCTAAATCTGCACGTCGTCAAAGGCACTAAATTATAGGAAAGGAATGGTCGGCATGGACTCGATGGGCTGAAGGGCCTGTTTCCAAGCAGTATCAATCTATTAATCAAAAATCAACGTTAATTGACTTTTGAGGGTAAGGGAAATCTATTTTTATTAGGGCAAGAGTTGAAGGAAGGAAAGTGGTCCATTTTGTATTAGCCCATCAATAGGTTAATATAGGACACATAGGTTTAAAGTGAGAGAGGAGAGAGGAAATATTTAATAGGAACCAGAGGAGCAACTTTTTCACAGAGGAGGTGGTGAGTGTATGGAACAAGCTGCCTAACGAGGTAGTTGAGGCAGGTACTATAACAACATTTAAAAGACATTTGTACATGGATAAACTATCCGAAGGAGATGCTTCACTTCATCTTAATAATGTCCAATTGGACAACGAAGGGCATTATACTTGCGTTGTGTTTGTCACTCCTGAAAAGGCACAAAAGAGTTCGGAACTGCGAGTTTTAGGTAAAACACCGTCAACATTACCTGGGGTGATCTGCACTGTTATTACTGGAGGTAGACAAAAATGATGGAGAAACTCAGCGGGTGCAACAGCATCTATGGAGCGAAGGAAATAGGCAACGTTTCGGGCTGAAACCCTTCTTCAGACTAATGTAGGGTGGGGCGGGGGCGGGGAGAAGAAAGGAGAAAGGAAGAGGAGGAGCCAGAGGGCTGAGGGAGAGCTGAGAAGGGGAGAAGACAGCAAGGGCTACCGGAAATTGGAGAATTCAATGTTCATGCTGTTAGGGTGCAGGCTGCCCAAGCGGAATATGAGGTGCTGTTCCTCCAATTTCCGGTGGTCCTCACTCTAGCCATGGAGGAGGCCCAGGACATAAAGGTCAGGTTGGGAATGGGAGGGGGAGTTGAAGTGCTGAGCCACCGGGAGGTCAGGTTGGTTAATGTGGACCGAGCGGAGGTGTTCGGTGAAACGATCGCCAAGCCTGGCTTGGTCTCACCGATGTAGATCAGCTGACATCGAGAGCAGCGGATGCAATAGATGAGGTTGGAGGAGATGCAGGTGAACCTCTGTGACTGCTTGGGTCCTTGAATGGAGTTGAGGGGGGAATGACTGCTTGGGTCCTTGAATGGAGTTGAGGGGGGAGGTAAAGCGACAAGTGTAGCATCTCTTGCGTGTGCAAGGGAAAGTGCCCGGGGAGCGGGTGGTGCGGGAGGGAAGGGAAGAATTGACCAGGGTGTTACGGAGGGAACGTTCTTTGCGGAAAGCAGACGGGGGGGGAGATGGGAAGATGTGGCGAGTGGTGGGGTCACGTTGGAGGTGGCGAAACTGACGGAGGACTATTTGTTGTATGTGACGGCTGGTGAGGTGAAAGGTGAGGACTAGGGGGACTCTGCCCTTGTTGCGATTGGGGGGATGAGGAGAGTTACGGGGCATTGTAGAGACCCTGGTGCGAGCCTCATCTATAGTAGGGGAGGGGAGGGTAGAGCCTCATCTATAGTAGGGGAGGAAAACCCCCGTTCCCTGAAGAATGAGGACATTTTTGATGCCCTGGTGTGGAACACCTCATCCTGGGAGCAGATGCGGCGTAGACGAATTGGAACTCGGTCCGCATTAACCAACCTGATATCCCTGTGGCTCAGCACTTCAACTCCCCCTCCCATTCCGTATCCGACCTCTCTGTCCTGGGCCTCCTCCATGGCCAGAGTGCGCACCACCGGAAATTGGAGGAGCAGCACCTCATATTCCGCTTGGGCAGTCTGCATCCTAACGGCATGAACATTGAATTCTCCAATTTCCGGGAGCCCTTGCTGTCTCCTCCCCTTCTTAGCTTTCCCTCAGCCCTCTGGCTCCGCCTCTTCCTTTCTCCTTTCTTCTCCCTCCCCCCCCCCCCCCTCCCTACATCAATCTGAAGAAGGGTTTCGGACCGAAACGTTGCCTATTTCCTTTGCTCCATAGATGCTGCTGCACCCGCTGAGCTTCTCCAGCACTTTTGTCTACCTTCGATTTTCTAGCATCTGCAGTTCCTTCTTTAAACCAGTTATTACTGGATCTTGATGGTAAAAATGGCTTTCACCAATTGGCCTTCATCGGCCTGCGTATTGAATATAGAATTTTGGAGGTCATGTTGCAGTTATATAGGACGTTGGTGAGGTTGTATTTAGAGTATTGTGTTCATTTCTGGGCACCATGCCAGTTTCCACGCTGCATGTCTAAAGTCTAAACTAGTGTAGATGGGGCACTTTGGTAATTGTGGGCAAATTGGGCTGAAGGGTCTGCTTCTGTGCTGTATGACAGTGGCCCTTAGACAAGAGTCTTATAATGTGACTTAGATATTTCTGGTAATACACTGCATGGCAACTAACCCGAGGTTGCACTTGTCTTTAATACAGCTCAGCCGAAGCTGCATTTATCCACACAACACGTTACCATCGAGACTGGTGCGGAGAAGCTGGTGACGTGTGATGCTACGGGATTTTACCCTGAGGCACATAACATCTACTGGGAAAAAGTATCCAAGGCTAAGACTGAGAAACTAAGCCACGATATCTTCACCACACGTCCAGTTCGTAATCCGGATAAAACCTTTAATGTCTCCAGTGCAATGAGAATTGAACCAACTCTAGTTGATAATGGCAATGTGTACAAGTGTGTCGTGGAGCATAAATCATATACTGACCCTCTCTCGCTCGAGTTGAAACTCACAGTCAAAGGTATGTTACATCCTTTGGAAAAGTATGGATTAGTTTGTTATTGCCAAATCTACCGAGGTACAGTTCAAAGCTTTGTTTGTGTGCTCTCGAGTCCAGAAAAGATTAGTTTAGTTTAGTTTATTGTGTGAAAAGTGAAAAGCTTTTGTTTGCATGTTATCGTGTCACAGAAACATCGAAAAGTAGGTGCAAGAGTTGGCCATTCGGCCATTCGAGCCAGCATGATCATGGCTGATCATCTAAAATCGGTACCCCGTTCCTGCTTTTTCCGCATATCCCTCGATTCCTTTAGCCCTAAGAGCTAAATCTAACTCTCTTGAAAACATCCAGTGAATTGGCCTCCACTGCCTTCTGTGGCAGAGAATTCCACTGATTCACAACTCTTTGAGTGAAGAAGTTTTTCCTCAACTTAGTTCTAAATGATCTACCCCTTATTCTTAAACTGTGACCCCTGGTTCTGGACTCCCCAACATCGGGAACATTTTACCTGCATCTAGTCTGTCCAATCCTTTAAGAATTTAAGAACCCCACTCATCCTTCTAAAGTCCAGAAAAGATTAGTTTGGTTTAGTTTATTATCACGTGTACCAAAGTGCAGTGAAAAGCTTGAGTTGTATGCTAACCAGTCATCTCCCCCCATGTCTGCCTTCCACAAAGACCGCTCCCTCCGCAACTCCCTTGTCAATTCTTCCCTTCCCTCCCGTACCACCCCCTCCCCGGGCACTTCCGTTGCAATCGCAAGAAATGCAACACCTGTCCCTTCACCTCCCCCCTCGACTCCATTCAAGGACCCAAGCAGTCGTTCCAGGTGCGACAAAGGTTCACCTGTATCTCCTCCAACCTCATCTACTGCATCCGCTGCTCTAGATGTCAACTGATTTACATCGGTGAGACTAAGCGGAGGTTGGGCGATCGTTTCGCCGAACACCTCCGCTCAGTCCGCAATAACCTACCTGAACTCCCGGTGGCTCAGCACTTCAACTCCTCCTCCCATTCCCAATCCGACCTCTCTGTCCTTGGTCTCCTCCATTGCCAGAGTGAGCAACACCGGAAATTGGAGGAACAGCACCTCATATTCCGCCTGGGTTGCTTACGGATGGCATGAACATTGAATTCTCCCAATTTTGCTAGCCCTTGCTGTCTCCTCCCCTTCCTTAACCCTCGAGCTGTCTCCTCCCATCCCCCCGCCCTCGGGCTCCTCCTCCTCCCTTTTTCCTTCCTTCTACCCCCCACCCCCCATCAGTCTGAAGAAGGGTTTCGGCCCGAAACGTCGCCTATTTCCTTCGCTCCATAGATGCTGCTGAGGAAGTATAAGGAAGTATTGGTGTGCTTTCTTGGCCTTAGCTTCAATGTGGCTCGTGCAGGACAAATTTATTTTGTTATTTATTCATAGGAACTTGGAGATATTTTACAGCGTACTTTATTAAAATGTTTCCAATAATATATATGAAAATATTTGTGTGTGCTTAATACATATCCTTCACTGAGATGTGCAGTGCTTTAACTGGGGTTTATCCTTTGACCAAGATAAGAACGGGAGGATTTAAGATGAGAGGGGAGAGTTATTAGAAACTTGAGAATAACTTTTTCAGAAAGAGATGGTGGGTATATGGAAGGAGCTGCCAGGGGAGGTAGTTGAGGCAACATTTAAAATACATTTGGAGAGGTTAGAAGGATATGGGGTAAATAAGGACAGGTGTCATGAGTCAAAAGTCAAGTCAAGAGAGTTTATTGTCATGTGTCCCAGATAGGACGATGAAATCCCCCACCCCGCCCCCTTCCACCAACATTTCTCCCTCCATGTTACATTTCACTCCTCCCCTTCTCTCCTTATCTGACATATTTTGTCTCCTTATCACCTCTAGACTTTTGTCCACCCATCCTCAAATCAGTAAAAATCCCTCCTCACCTACCACTTTGTCCAACCCCCATTTTCTTATCATCTTTTCCCCACTACAATCAGACTGAAGGAAGGTCCAGACCCGAAACATCACCTATCCATGTTCTCCAGAGAAGCTGTGAGTTACTCCAGCACTCTGTGTTCTACACAACATTTTGGCATCTGTAGTTCCTCGTGTCGCCTCTTTAAAATCCTGTCCGCGTCTATTGTTATTTACTATTGGCAAAAATGAAGGAGTCTGCAAATAAAGAAGGTTATTTCATGTGGCGTGGTGTTTGTGAATATGCTGATTCTTAGTGTTTTACATTCCAGAACCTGTGGAATATTCGTCAACAGGGGCTATTCTTGGAGTTTTATTTGCTGCAATTATTCTATGCGCACTAATTGCCTTTGGACTCTATGTTTGCCTCGTGAAATACAGACCAGGTAATATGACAAATGGAGAATGTTCCTCAATGCATTGTAATTGTCTGCCTCGAGTTATAGCAGCTACAGCACGGAAACAGGCCATTCAGCCCACCACATCCACGCCGACCATCGAGTACTCGTATACATAAATATCATTTCATTCAGCCCACTTTCCCATGAGCTCGTACCTGATCCTACCATATTCCTCGCACACAAGCAGAAAGTTACAGGGCACAATTAACCAAACTTTTTGGGGTGCAGGAGGAAACCAAAACACCCAACATGGGGAACATGCAAACTCCACATAGACAACATCGGAGGTTAGCATTGAACCCCGCCTGTGTGCTGTGTAAAGTACTGGAGTTGTGTGGCTTTTGTGATTCTTTGAATGCTTCTTGTTACATTTTCCCAACATGGAGGGCTGGTGATCTTTTAGTTTCAACCACAGATGACCCTGTGATGATTGTATACCCATATAGACGGCAGCCAGGCTTGGAGCTTCTCTTTGAATGGCCCACTGGGCATAACTTGTTTCAGTTATAATTTCAGAGATACAGTGTGGAAACAGGCCCTTCCGCGCCGACCACTGATCGCCCCATATACTAGTTCTATCCTTCTCACTTGGGTCAATGTACAGAAGCCGATTAACCCACAAACCTATACGTCTGTGGAAACTGGGAGAAAACCCACGCAGTCACAGGGAGAACGTATAAACTTCGTACAGACAGCACCCGACGTCAGGAGTGCTGAGGAAGAGGATTTCTTGGAATGTATGCGGGATAGTTTTCTAAACCAACATGTAGAGGAACCAACGAGAGAGCAGGCTATTCTAGACTGGGCATTGAGTAATGAGGAAGGGTTAGTTAGCAGTCTTGTTGTGCGTGGCCCCTTGGCAAGAGTGACCATAATATGGTTGAGTTCTTCATTAGGATGGAGAGTGACATAATTAATTCAGAAACAAGGGTTCTGAACTTAAAGAAAGGTAACTTTGAGGGTATGAGATGTGAATTGGCCAAGACTGGCAATTGATTCTTAAAGGGTTGATGGTGGATATGCAATGGAAGGCATTTAAAGACTGCATGGATGAACTACAACAATTGTTCATCCCAGTTTGGGAAAATAATAAATCAGGGAAGGTAGTGTATCCATGGATAACAACGGAAATCAGGGATAGTATCAAAGCAAAAGATGAAGCATACAAATTAGCCAGAAAAAGCAGCCTACCAGAGGACTGGGAGAGATTCAGAGTCCAGCAGAGGAGGACAAAGGGCTTAATTAGGAAAGGGAAAATAGATTATGAAAGAAAACTGGCAGGGAACATAAAAACTGACTGCAAAAGTTTGTATAGATACAGTGGCTTGCAAAAGTATTCATACCCCTTGAACTTTTCCACATTTTGTCACGTTACAACCACAAACGTAAATGTATTTTATTGGGATTTTATGTGATAGACCAACACAAAGTGGTGCATAATTGTGAAGTGGAAGGAAAATGATACATAGTTCTCAAATTTTTTTACAAATAAAAAACTGAAAAGTGTGGCGTGCAAAAGTATTCAGCTCCCCTGAGTCAATACTTTGTAGAACCACCTTTCGCTGCAATTACAGCTGCAAGTCTTTTGGGGTATGTCTCTACCAGCTTTGCACGTCTAGTGACTGAAATTTTTGCCCATTCTTCTTTGCAAAATAGCTCAAGCTCAGTCAGATTGGATGGAGCGTCTGTGAACAGCAATTTTCAAGTCTTGCCAGAGATTCTCAATTGGATTTAGGTCTGGACTTTGACTGGGCCATTCTAACACATGAATATGCTTTGATCTAAACCATTCCATTGTAGCTCTGGCTGTATGTCTAGGGTCGTTGTCCTGCTGGAAGGTGAATATCCGCCCCAGTCACAAGTCTTTTGCAGACTCTAACAGGTTTTCTTCCAAGATTGCCCTGTATTTGGCTCCATCCATCCTCCCAGCTTCCCTGTCCCTGCTGAAGAAAAGCATCCCCACAGCATGATGCTGCCACCACCATGTTTCACAGTGTGGATGGTGTGTTCAGGGTGATGTGCAGTGTTAGTTTTCCGCCACACATAGCGTTTTGCATTTAAGCCAAAAACTTCAATTTTGGTCTCATCTGACCAGAGCACCTTCCTCCACATGTTTGCTGTGTCCCCCACATGGCTTGTGGCAAACTGCAAACTGGACTTCTTATGGCTTTTTTTCGACAATGGCTTTCTTCTTGCCACTCTTCCATAAAGGCCCGATTTGTGGAGTGCACGACTAATAGTTGTCCTGTGGACAGATTCTCCCACCTGAGCTGTGGATCTCTGCAGCTCCTCCAGAGTTACCATGTTGGCTGCTTCTCTGATCAATGCTCTCCTTGCTCGGCCTGTCAGTTTAGGTGGACGGCCATGTCTTGGTAGGTTTGCAGTTGTGCCATACTCTTTCCATTTTCAGATGATGGATTGAACAGTGCTCCGTGAGATGTTCAAAGCTTGGGATATTTTTTTATAACCTAACCCTGCTTTAAATTTCACCACAACTTTATCCCTGACCTGTCTGGTGTGTTCCTTGGGCTTCATGATGCTGTTTGTTCACTAATGTTCTCTAACAAACCTCTGAGGCCTTCACAGAACAGCTGTATTTATACTGAGATTAGATTACACACAAGTGGACTCTATTTACTAATTAGGTAACTTCTGAAGGCAATTGGTTGCACTGGATTTTATTTAGGGGTATCAGAGTACTTTTGAATACTTTTGCACGCCACACTTTTCAGTTTTTTATTTGTATTTGTAAAAAAAATTGAAAACCATGTATCATTTCCTTCCACTTCACAATTATGCGCCACTTTGTGTTGGTCTATCACATAAAATCCCAATAAAATACATTTACGTTTGTGGTTTTAACATGACAAAATGTGGAAAAGGTCAAGGGGTATGAATACTTTTGCAAGCCACTGTATGTGAAGAGAAAAAGATTAGTTAAAACAAATGTAGGTCCCTTGCAGTCAGAAACAGGTGAATTGATCATGGGGAACAAGGACATGGCAGACCAATTGAATAACTACTTTGGTTCTGTCTTCATTAAGGAAGACATAAATAATCAGCCGGAAATAGCAGGGGACCGGGGGTCAAATGAGATGGAGGAACTGAGTGAAATCTAGGTTAGCCGGGAAGTGGTGTTAGGTAAATTGAATGGATTAAAGGCCGATAAATCCCCAGGGCCAGATAGGCTGCATCCCAGAGTACTTAAGGAAGTAGCCCCAGAAATAGTGGATGCATTAGTGATAATTTTTCAAAACTCTTTAGATTCTGTAGTAGTTCCTGAGGATTGGAGGGTAGCTAATGTAACCCCACTTTTTAAAAAGGGAGGGAGAGAGAAAACAGGGAAATACAGACCAGTTAGTCTAACATCGGTAGTGGGGAAACTGCTAGTCAGTTATTAAAGATGGGATAGCAGCACATTTGGAAAGTGGTGAAATAATTGGACAAATTCAGCATGGATTTATGAAAGGTAAATCATGTCTGACGAATCTTATAGAATGGATAAGGGAGAACCAGTGGATGTGTTATATCTGGACTTTCAGAAGGCTTTCGACAAGGTCCCACATAAGAGATTAGTATACAAACTTAAAGCACACGGTATTGGGGGTTCAGTATTGATGTGGATAGAGAACTGGCTGGCAGACAGGAAGCAGAGTAGGAGTAAACGGGTCATTTTCAGAATGGCAGGCAGTGACTAGTGGGGTACCGCAAGGCTCAGTGCTGGGACCCCAGCTATTTACAATATATATTAATGATTTGGACGAAGGAATTGAATGCATCATCTCCATGTTTGCGGATGACACAAAGCTGGGGGGCAGTGTTAGGTGTGAGGAGGATGCTAGGAGGCTGCAAGGTGACTTGGATAGGCTGGGTGAGTGGGCAAATGCATGGCAGATGCAGTATAATGTGGATAAATGTGAGGTTATCCACTTTGCAGGCAAGAACAAGAAAGTAGACTATTATCTGAATGGTGGCCGATTTGGAATAGGGGAGATGCAACGAGACCTGGGTGTCATGGTACACCAGTCATTGAAAGTAGGCATGCAGGTGCAGCAGGCAGTGAAGAAAGCGAATGGTATGTTAGCATTCATCGCAAAAGGATTTGAGTATAGGAGCAGGGAGGTTCTACTGCAGTTGTACAGGGTCTCGGTGAGACAACACCTGGAGTTTGCGTACAGTTTTGGTCTCCTAATCTGAGGGAAGACATTCTTGCCATAGAGGGAGTACAGAGAAGGTTCACCAGACTGATTACTGGGATGTCAGGACTTTCATATGAAGAAAGACTGGATAGACTCGGCTTGTACTCGCTAGAATTTAGAAGATTGAGGGGGGATCTTATAGAAACTTACAAAATTCTTAAGGGGTTGGACAGGCTAGATGCAGGAAGATTGTTCCCGATGTTGGGGAAGTCTAAAACAAGGGGTCACAGTTTAAGGATAAGGGGGAAATATTTTAAGACCGAGATGAGAAAAACATTTTTCACACAGTGAGTGGTGAATCTCTGGAACTCTCTGCCACAGAAGGTAGTTGAGGCCAGTTCATTGGCTATATTTAAGAGGGAGTTAGATGTGGCCCTTGTGGCTAAAGGTATCAGGGGGTATGGAGAGAAGGCAGGTACGGGATACTGAGTTGGATGATCAGTCATGATCATATTGAATGGCAGTGCAGGCTGGAAGGGCCGAATGGCCTACTCCTACTCCTACTCCTACTCCTGCACCTATTGTCTATGTTTCTATGTCAGGATTGAACTCGGGTGTCTGGTGGTGTGAAGTAGCAGTTTTGGTGCCAACTCTCGGACACCTCCTCCTACTTATCCCTGGACCATGAACCCATCTACAAGCACCAGGCCACTATCTCTAGCACCATCACTGACTTCATAACTCCCGCTCCCTGCCCCCCCCCCCGAGCCTCTAACCTCATCATTCCCCAGCCCGGCACGGTCCGATTTTACCTTCTCCCCAAAATCCACAAGCCTGACTGTCCTGGTAGACCCATTGTCTCTGCCTGAGTGCCTACCAAACTTATTTCCACATACCTCGACTCCATCCTATCCCCCCCCCCCCGGTTAATTCCCTCCCTACCTATGTTCAAGACAGCTCAGGCACTCTCCGTCGTCTCCGCGCATTCCTTTCTCTAGGCCCCCATCCTCTCATCTTCACCATGGACGTCCAGTCACTCTACACCTCCATCCCCCACCAGGATGGTCTCAAAGCCGTTTCTTCCTCGACCGGAGAACCAACCAATCCCCGTCCACTGATACTCTCCTCCGCCTGGCGGAGCTGGTCCTTACCCTTAATAACTTTTCGTTTGACACCTCTAATTTACTCCAAATACAAGGCGTAGCTATGGGCACGCGCATGGGCCCCAGCTATGCCTGCTTCTTTGTAGGGTACGTCGAACAATCCTTGTTTGAGACGTATCATGGCCCCATCCCCGACCTCTACCTCCGCTACATCGACAATTGCTTTCGTGCCACCTCCTGCACCCACATGCAACTCACTACTTCATCAACTTTGCCACTAACTTCCATCCGGCACTCATTTACCGACACTTCCCTACCATTTCTTGACCTCACTATCTCCGTCGCAGGTGATAGACTTTTGACCTACATGCATTATAAACCCACTGACTCCCATGGCTATCTAGACTACACTTCTTCCCACCCAGCGTCCTGTAAGGACTCCAGCCCCCTACTCCCAATTCCTCCGTCTACACCGCATCTGCTCCCAGGATGAGGTGTTCCACACCAGGGCATCGGAAATTCTTCAGGGAACGGGGGTTCCCCTTTTCTACTATAGATGAGGCTCGCACCAGGGTCTCTTCAATACCCCGTAACACTGCTCTCACTCCCCATCCCCCCACTCATAACAAGGGCAGAGTCCCCCTAGTCCTCACCTTTCACCCCACCAGCCGTCACATACAACAAATAGTCCTCCGTCAGTTTCGCCACCTCCAACGTGACCCCACCACTCGCCACATCTTCCCATCTCCCCCCCTGTCTGCCTTTCGCAAAGACCGCTCCCTCCACAACTCCCTGGTCAATTCTTCCCTTCCCTCCCGCACCACCCCCTCCCCGGGCACTTTCCCTTGCAACTGCAGGAAATGTTACACGTGTCGCGTCACCTCCCCCCTTGACTCCATTCAAGGACCCAAGCAGTCGTTCCAGGTGCGACAGAGGTTCACCTGCATCTCCTCCAACCTCAGCTATTGCATCCGCTGCTCTAGATGTCAGCTGATCTACATCGGTGAGACCAAGCGCAGGCTTGGTGATCGCTTCGCCCAACACCTCCGCTCGGTTCGCATCAACCAACCTGATCTCGCGGTGGCTCAGCACTTCAACTCCCCCTCCCATTCCGAATCTGACCTTTCTGTCCTGGGCCTCCTCCATGGCCAGAGGCATGCACCACTGGAAATTGGAGGAGCAGCACCTAATATTCCGCTTGGGCAGTCTGCATCCTAACGGCATGAACATTGAATTCTCCAATTTCCGGGAGCCCTTGCTGTCTTCTTCCCTTCTCAGCTCTCCCTCAGCCCTCGGGCTCCTCCTCTTCCTTTCTTCTTCCCACCCCCCCCCCCCCCCCCCCCCCCCCATCCTGCATCAGTCTGAAGAAGGGTTTCGGCCCAAAACCTTTCCTTTTTCCTTTGCTCCACAGATGCTGCCTCACCCGCTGAGTTTCTCCTGCACTTTTGTCTACCAAGGAACTGCAGATGCTGGTTTACACTGAAGATAGACACAAAATGTTGGAGTTACTCAGCGGGTCAGGCAGCTTCTCTGGAGAAAAGGAATAGGCGACGTTTTAGGTCGAGACCCTTCTTCAGACCTTTGTATCTTCAGAAAGTACATTTAGATTGCCAAGTTTTAATTACCTGCTTTGTTTTGACTAGTTCCTCCAAAGATCACTGGACCCAATGGACATCAAACCATGCAACATCTTGAAAAAGAAATGGCCACTTGGTGGGTTTGTCCATTCCGACCTCGTGAAATTATAATTCACTTATACCTAAAGAGGAAGGGGGATCAGGTGAGAAATACTATTTTAGATTGGGACAGCAGAAAATCTACTGAAAACAGAAATGGAATGATCAACGGAGAGGGTCGTAATGAAGCGAGTATTCTTATGAATTCAAATTGTGTTGATGCATCTTTTACACCATTGGATCCCAAATATGACACTAATGCAGATGGGATTTCCAGTGTGATGATCAATGTGGAAATATATCCAGATGTTAACAAGGATGCAGGGGCTGAATTAACCATTGAAGTTCAACATAAATCACTGAAACAGCCGATATCAAAGACTTTGATACTGGATGTTAAAGGAGGTAAAGTATAAATGTTTTCTTTAATCATTAATGTCTATATATTGTGATTTCATTCTGAATGTCTTCAGAGTCATAGAGTATACAGCGTAGAAACAGGCCCTTCAGCCCAACTTGCCCAAGCCGACCAACATGTCATTCAGTCTGGACACTTTGTCCCATCTGCCTGCGTTTGGTCCATATCCCTCTAAACCTGTTCTATCCATGTACCTGCCTAAATATTTCTTAAAAATTGTGATAGTACCTACCTCAACTATCTCGTCTGGCAGCTTGTTCCATACACTCACCACCTTTGTATGAAAAGGTTACCCCTCAGATTCCGATAAAATCTTTCCACCCTCCTCATCTTAAATCTATGTCCTCTGGTCCTCGATTCACCTACTCTGGGCAAAAGACTCTGTGCAACTACCCGATCTATTCCTCTGATGATCTTCTACACCTCTATTTGATCACTCTCATCATCCTGCGCTCCAAGGAATAGAGTCCTAGCCTGCTCAACCTCTCCCTATAGCTCAGGCCCTCGGGTCCTGGCAACATCCTCGTAAATCTTCTCTGTACCCTTTCCAGCTTGACAACATCTTTATTACAAGGTGTCCAAAACTGAACACAATGCTCTAAATGCGTGATTATGCGTTCATATTAACATCTATAATTTGTAACATTGATGTGTTTTATGAAATGAGAGCATGGAACAGCACAACACAGGAACGGCCCCTTTGGCCCACAATGTCCATGTTGAACATGATGCCAAGATAAACTAATCTCTGCTGCTTGCACGCAATCCATGTCCCTCCATGGATGGGCCTGTTTCCACGCTGTACCTCTAAACTTAACTAAATTATATCAGGACCATTCTCTGATTGGTAATAGGATGGTTCAATTGCAACTAATACATTAGTAGTTATACATAGAAACATAGAAAATAGGTGCAGGAGTAGGCCATTCGGCCCTTCGAGCCTGCAATGCCATTCAATATAATCATGGCTGATCATCCAACTCAGTATCCTGTACCTGCCTTCTCTCCATACCCCCTGATCCCTTTAGCCACAAGGGCCACATCTAACTCCCTCTTAAATATAGCCAATGAACTGGCCTCAACTACCTTCTGTGGCAGAGAATTCCAGAGATTCACCACTCTGTGAAAAATGTTTTTCTCACTCGGTCCTAAAAGACTTCCCCCTTATCCTTAAACTGTGAGCCCTTGTTCTGGACTTCCCCAACATCGGGAACAATCTTCCTGCATCTAGCCTGTCCAACCCCTTAAGAATTTTGTACGTTTCTATAAGATCCCCCCTCAATCTTCTAAATTCTAGCGAGTACAAGCCGAGTCTATCCAGTCTTTCTTCATATGAAAGTCCTGACATCCCAGGAATCAGTCTGGTGAATCTTCTCTGCACTCCCTCTATGGCAAGAATGTCTTTCCTCAGATTAGGAGACCAAAACTGTACGCAATACTCCAGGTGTGGTCTCACCAAGACCCTGTACAACTACAGTAGAACCTCCCTGCTCTTATACTCAAATCCTTTTGCTATGAATGCTAACATACCCTCATGCCTACTTTCAATGACTGGTGTACCATGACACCCAGGTCTCGTTGCATCTCCCCTTTTCCTAATTGACCATCATTCAGATAATAGCCTACTTTCCTGATTTTGCCACCAAAGTTGATAACTCACATTTATTCACATTATACTGCATCTGCCATGCATTTGCCCACTCACCCAACCTATCCAAGTCACCTTGCGGCCTCCTAGCATCCTCCTCACAGCTAACACTGCCCCCCCAGCTTCATCCGCAAACATGGAGATGTTGCATTCAATTCCCTCGTCCAAATCATTAATATATATTGTAAATAGCTGGGGTCCCAGCACCGAGCCTTGCGCTACCCCACTAGTCACTGCCTGCCATTCTGAAAAGGACCTGTTTACTTCTACTCTTTGCTTCCTGTCTGCCAGCCATTCTCTATCCACATCAATACTGAACCCCCAATACCGTGTGCTTTAAATTTGCATACTAATCTCTTATGTGAGACCTTGCCGAAAGCCTTCTGAAAATCCAGATATAACACATCCACTGGTTCTCCCTTATCCACTCTACTAGTTACATCCTCGAAAAATTATATAAGATTCGTCAGACATGATTTACCTTTCATAAATCCATGCTGACTTTGTCCAATGATTTCACCACTTTCCAAATGTGCTGCTATTCCATCTTTAATAACTGACTCTAGCATTTTCCCCACTAGTGATGTTAGACTAACTGGTCTGTAATTCCCCGTTTTCTCTCTCCCTCCCTTTTTAAAAAGTGGGGTTGAATTAGCTACCCTCCAATCCTCAGGTACCACTTCAGAATCTAAAGAGTTTTGAAAAATTATCACTAATGCATCCACTATTTCTGGGAGTACTTCCTTAAGTACTCTGGGATGCAGCCTATCTGGCCCTGGGGATTTATCGGCCTTTAATCCATTCAATTTACCTAACACCACTTCCTGGCTAACCTGGATTTCACTCAGTTCCTCCATCTCATTTGACCCCCGGTCCCCTGCTATTTCCGGAAGATTATTTATGTCTTCCTTAGTGAAGACAGAACCAATGTAGTTATTCAATTGGTCTGCCATGTCCTTGTTCCCCTTGATCAGTGCATCTGTTTCTGACTGCAAGAGACCTACATTTGTTTTAACTAATCTTTTTCTCTTCACATATCTATAAAAACTTTTGCAGTCAGTTTTTAATGTTCCCTGCCAGTTTTCTTTCATAATCTATTTTCCCTTTCCTAATTAAGCCCTTTGTCCTCGTCTGCTGGACTTTGGATATTTACCAGTCCCTCTGGTAGGCTGCTTTTTCTAGCTAATTTGGATGCTAATACATTCGCAATGGGGCGACTAGAACTGCACGCATTACTCCAACTGCGGCCTAACCAAAGTCTGCAGACCTGCATCATGACCGTAACTCTTTTAGGAGATTCTCTCATCAGTCGACTCAAAGTCACGGAAAATTCACACAGTAATGTAATATTTTCTTGCTTTTGTGAATTCCAACTAGTTGATTTGTTTGTTTTCTTTTCTCAAAGTGCCACCCAATGTTTTAAACATCTTCAAACCTTCTTGCATCATTCACAATGAATCTGCATCTTTGATCTGTTCAATCACTGGGTTTAAACCGAGACCTTTACGCATCACGTGGCAACGAAAGAGAAAGAATATGGAGGCAGGAGAAATAGTTCGAATGGAGGAGGACAACAGGACAATTATTCACGGTGGTGACGGGGAGATGTCCACATATAAACATTACATCAGTGAGATGAAGCATGATGATGAATCCTACAGCATCACTAGTGTACTAGAGATAGTGCCTGATATAGAGCAAGATCAAGACTCACTTTACACCTGTAAAGTACATCACAGCGGCACCAGTGACCAGGAGAGAGAAATCAAGTTAATGATTGCAGGTATATAATACTTCCATCTATGCCTTGTATTGACAGAGGATGCAGAGTGCTTACTTATTTGGAATGGTGTCTTAAATATCATACCACGACCATTAATGTACACATAGCGTTTGAAGGCTCTGGGTCTGTACTCGCTGGAGTTTAGAAGGACGAGGGGGGGGATCTCAATGAAACCTACTGAATAATTAAAGGAATGGATAGAGTGGATGCAGTAAAGATGTTTCCACTAATGTGAGAGTCCAGGACCAGACACAGAGTAAAAGGATGTACCTTTAGAATGGAGATGAGGAGGAATTTCTTTAGTCAGAGGTTGGTGACTCGGGGGAGTTCATTGCTACAGACAGCTGTGGAAGACAAGTCATTGGGTTTTTCAAAGTGGAGATTTATAGGTTCTTGATTAGTAAGAGTGTCAAAGGTTATGGGGAGAAGGCAGGAGAATGGGGTTGAGAGGGAAAAATAGATCTACCATGATTGAATGGCGGAGTTGAGTCGTTGGGCTGAATGGCCTAATACTGCCTTCTACACTGCCTTTTACAAGGGGAATGATTTTGAATGATTTTGGGGGGGGGAAACAATAATAGGATACAATTGTATTGGGGTTAATGAAGTCATTCATTTTACAAAAATTATATGTGTCTTTTTCATAGTTTTCAAAAACAAGGCCAAACATCTAATCCTTAGTTTTGCGAATCTGCTTCTGTTTGAATATAGAAACAAGGAACTGTAGATGCTGGTTTATACCAAAGATAGACACAATGTGCTGGAGTAACTCAGCGGGTCATAGAAACATAGAAACTAGGTGCAGGAGGCGGCCATTCGGCCCTTCGAGTTAGCAACGCCATTCATTGTGATCATGGCTGATCGTCCCCTATCAATAACCCGTGCCTGCCTTCTCCCTATATCCCTGACTCCACCAGCCCGTAGAGCTCTATCTAACTCTCTCTTAAATAGGGTCAGGCAGCATCTCTGGAGAAAAGGATGGGTGACGTTTTGGGTCGGGCCCTGCTATCTTGGCTTGTGTTTGAAGTCTTGTTTTTTATTTCAGCCATTCCAAAAGTGGACTTAAAGTGCCACGCAGACAAGGTACTTGGTGGTGTACCCATGACGATAAGCTGTCAAATAAATGCGTTTTACCCCAAAGACATCACAGTGAAATGGCTGAAAAATGATGAAGAGATGTTGCAGAATTTCAAAGTTGCTGAGCCAGTAATTGGTCAGGACGGTCTCTATCATGCGGCAAGTGATGTGGAGATAGTCCCCACCAGGGCTGAGCCAACAACCAAATATACGTGCCGAGTGTCCCATCCGAGCCTGACTGAGCCATTACACATTGAATGGGTTGCAGGTGAAATCGGTACGTATCAAAGTTTAAGCCAAGACTGCTTTCATCTGAACATCTTAAACAGTCTTCAGTTGGTAATTCATTATGGATAGAGTGTAAGTGGAGAGGGTGTTTCCACTAGTGGGAAAGTCGAGGACCAGTGGCCACAGCCTCAGAATAAAACCACATACCTTTAGGAAAGAGACGAGGAGGAATTTCTTTAGTCAGAGGGTGGTGAATCTGTGGAATTCATTGCTGCCGATGGTGGTGAAGGTCAAATCAATGGATATTTTTAAAGAGGAGATTGGCAGATTCTTCATTAGTACGGGTGGTGGATTAGTACGGGTGTCAGGGGTTATGGGGAGAAGGCAGCAGAATTGGGTTAACCATATAACAATTACAGCACGGAAACAGGCCATCTCGGCCCTACAAGTCCGTGCCGAACAACTTTTTTCCCTTAGTCCCACCTGCCTGCACTCATACCATAACCCTCCATTCCCTTCTTATCCATATGCCTATCCAATTTATTTTTAAATGATACCAACGAACCTGCCGCCATCACTTCCACTGGAAGCTCATTCCACACCGCCACCACTCTCTGAGTAAAGAAGTTCCCCCTCATGTTACCCCTAAACTTCTGTCCCTTAATTCTGAAGTCATGTCCTCTTGTTTGAATCTTCCCTATTCTCAAAGGGAAAAGCTTGATCACATCAACTCTGTCTATCCCTCTCATCATTTTAAAGACCTCTATCAAGTCCCCCCTTAACCTTCTGCGCTCCAGAGAATAAAGACCTAACTTATTCAACCTATCTCTGTAACTTAGTTGTAGAAACCCAGGCAACATTCTAGTAAATCTCCTCTGTACTCTCTCTATTTTGTTGACATCCTTCCTATAATTGGGCGACCAAAATTGTACACCATACTCCAGATTTGGTCTCACCAATGCCTTGTACAATTTTAACATTACATCCCAGCTTCTATACTCAATGCTCTGATTTATAAAGGCATTGATAGGAAAGATAGATCAACTATGATTGAATGGCAAATTAGACTAGATGGGCCGAATGGCCTAATTGTGCTCCTATAACATGAGCGTATGAATTATCTAATGATATAGAACGTAGAACAGTACGGCACAACCGCTCGACCCACAATGTCTGACCAACACTCATCTGCCTGCACATAATCCATATCCATGTGCCTATCCAAAAATCTATTAAATGCCACTATCCTTTCTGCCTCAACCACCATCCCCGGGTAACGCGTTCCAGACACTCACCCCCTTCTATATTAAAAAATGTGACCCACACATCTTCTTTAAAATTTGCCCCTCACATCTTAAAACTATGGCCTCTAGTATTTGATTTTTCTATCCTTTTTTTTCCAGACAGAGGCTCTGACTGTCTACCCTATCTATGCCTCTCCCGATTTTATGTACCTCTATCAGGTCTCCCCACAATCACTGCCGTTCCAGAGAAAACCACTACATTTATCTACTGTATTATTTTTATTCCCAGTCTTTGAAAAGTGAAACACAGAGTGCTTGAGTAACCCAATTGGTCACACAGCATCTGTGGAGGGTATGGACAGGAACTTTGTGGGTCAGAAGCCTTCTTCAGACAGATTAATCTGTATGTGTGTGTGTGTGTGGCTGTTTGTGGCTGTGTGTGTGTGTGGGGCTTTGTGTGTGGCTGTGTGTGTGTGTGGGGGGGGGGGGCTTTGTGTGTGTGTGTGGCTGTCTGTGTGTGGCTGTGTGTGTGTGTGTGGTTGTGTGTGTGTGTGGTGCTATGTGTCTGCGTGGCTGTGTGTGTGGCTTTGTGTGTATGTGTGGCTGTGTGTGTATATGTGTGTGTCTGCGTGGCTGTGTGTGTATATGTGTGTGTGTGTATATGTGTGTGGCTTTGTGTGTATGTGTGGCTGTGTGTGTGTGTGTGTGTATATGTGTGGCTGTGTGTGTGTATATGTGTGTGTGTGTGTGTATATGTGTGTGGCTGTGTGTGTGTATGTGTGTGGCTGTGTGTATGTGTGGTTGTGCGTGTTTGTATGTGGCTGTGTATGTGTGTGTGTATGTGTGTCTGTATGTGTGGCTGTGTGTATGTGTGTGGCTATGTGTATGTGTGGCTGTGTATGTGTGTGTATGTGGCTGTGTGTGTATGTGTGGCTGTGTGTGTGTGTGTGTATGGCTGTGTGTGTATGTGTGGCTGTGTGTGTGTGTGTGTATATGTGTGTGTGTATGTGTGGCTGTGTGTGTGTGTGTATGTGTGTCTGTGTGTGTGTATGTGTGGCTGTGTGTATATGTGGCTGTGTGTGTGTGTGTGTATGTGTGGCTGTGTGTGTGTGTGTATGTGTGGCTGTGTGTGTGTGTGTATGTGTGGCTGTGTGTGTGTGTGTATGTGTGGCTGTGTGTGTGTGTGTATGTGTGGCTGTGTGTGTGTGTGTGGCTGTGTACCCCAGGTATTCAGAGTGAAATCTCAAATATTATGAATATTGATGTTTGTTGTTTTGTTTATTATGTTACTTATTGAGTACTGGGTTTACGGACCTGTTATGCTGCTTCAAGTAAAGGGGCCGTCCCACTGCGGCAACCTAATCCATGAGTTAAGAAGAGTGCCTTCGACCTTCAAGCTCAAGGGCACTGGCCTGGAAAACTTCTAGCTTGATCGACCACACACACACACACACACACACACACACACACACACACACACACACACACACACACACACACACACACACACACACACACACACACACACACACACATCGCAAAGGCGGGGGCCAGGGAAAGCGGGGGAGCGCTGTCTGAAATTCACACCCGCGATGAAGTGGAAGGTAAAAGACAGTGTACGGTAAGTCCTTTAGAGAGCACGGAGGGGGGGAGAAGGAGGAGACACTTTTAAGAATTATAATAAAGTTTTGCGGGCATTTAACCTACCGGTCGGTTTTCCCTAGTCCTGAAAACTCCAATGGGTCAATCAAAATGCCCGGTCAGCGAAGGGCTGCCCTCAACTGCCTGTAACTAAATAGCGACCCCACTCCACTGCACTACGAGTTAAAAAGATCCATGCCGACCAAATTTTACTCGCAGAACATTTTTCAACATGCTGAAAAAAATTCCGTGACCTATCTGAGGCCGCGAGTATTCGGGAACTTCCCTCGAGCATGAAGGAGAGTTCCAGTGACCTCCTAGGACCACGTGTCGACCATGCTGCGTATTTGAGTTGAGGGCAAACTTGTCTAAAGTTGCAGATTAGATCGCCACAGTGGGACTGCCCCTTAAGTCTTTCATTGTTCCATTTTGGTACATATGACAATTAATCACTCTCTTAACTCTTGAAAAGCCATTCCAAGAGATAGAGTCATAGAGTGATACAGCGTGGAAACAGGCTCTTTGGCCCAACTTGCCCACACCGGCCAACATGTCCCAGCTACATTGGTCCCACCAGTCTGCGTATGGTCCATATCCCTCCAAACCTGTCCCATCCATGTACCTGTACAATTGTTTCTTAAACGTTGCATTAGTACCTGCCACAAACTACCTCCTCTGGCAGCTTGTGCCATACACCCACCACCCTTTGTGTGAAAAAGTTACCCCTCAGATTTTATTCAATCGTTTCCCCTTCATCTTAAACCTATGTCCTCTGGTCCTCGATTCCCCCACTCTGGGCAAGAGACTCTGTGCATCTACCCGATCTATTCCTCTCATGATTTTATACATCTCGATAAGATCACCCCTCATCCTCCTGCACTCCAAGGAATAAAGTCCCAGCCTACTCAATATCTCCCTATAACTCAGACCCTCTAGTTGTGGCAACATCCTCGTAAATCTTCTCTGTACCCTTTCAAGCTTGACAACATCTTTCCTATAACATGGTGCCCAGAACAGAACACAATACTCTAAATGCGGCCTCACCAACTTGTATACAACTGCAACATGACCTCCCAACTTCTATACTCAATACTCTGACTGATGAAGGCCAATGGGCCAAAAGCCTTTTTGACCACCTTATCTACCTGCATTTTGTAGTACAAAACAGATAGAAAAAGACCCAGATGGTTCCTCAGAACTTTCGATGTTTCATCCCTTGTTTTCTCAATTTTTTGTTAATTTTTCTCTGAATTCTAGTGTTCTTTAAATTACACGTTCAGATTAACCTTTTTCTCCCCATTTCTCCAGCTTCATTGCCAGAGCTTACAGCAATTGAGGTCGATCCACTTTGCCCCGAAATGGGAAAGGAAGTAACATTATCCTGCAAAGCTTACGGATTCTATCCTGAAGGAAATGAAATATTCTGGTTCAAAGAATTTGAGAAAATTAAAGATCTATTCAAAGCAGGAATTACTCTGGGACCAAATGAACTGGACACAGAGAATGGTTGCTATTCATGTTCATCCAAGTGGAAATTCACACCAGCTGCTGATGACCATGGAAAAGAATTTAAGATGAAATTCCTTCATTCTGCAACTTCAGGCAACTCCAACGCTTCCAGTTACACTTTGAAATTAAAAGGTGAATATTGTAGCAGCAAATCTGCAGCCACATCGTACCATAAGAAGTATGTGCAAAAGGCGCAGAAGAGGTTTATCAAAATGCTTCGGAAGGAAATGCAGATGCTGGTTTAAACCGAAGATAGACACAAAATACTGGAGTAACTCAGTGGGACAGGCAGCATCTCTGGAGAGAAGGAATGGGTGACATTTCGGATCGAGACCCTTCTTCAGTCCTTCTCTCCAGAGATGCTGCCTGTCTCACTAAGTTACTCCAGCATTTTGTGTCTTATCTTTCTCAAATGTTGCTTGGTTTAGAGGGTTTTTGCTTCAGGGAGAGGTTGGACCAACCTGAATTATTTTCTCTGGAACGCCAGAGACTGAAGGGAGACCTGATAGAAGTATATAAAATAATAATGGGGTAGACAGTCAGAACCTTTTTCCCAGGGTGGAAATGTCAAAGACTAGAGGGTATAGCTTTAAAAGTGAGTGGGACTAAGTTTAATGGTGATGTGCAGGGCAAGTTTTCTACATGGAGGGTGGTGGGTACCTGGAACGTGCTGCCGATGGTGGCAATAGTGCACATTCAGCACAGACATTGTTGGCCGAAGGGACAGTCCCTGTAGTCTACTGTTCTTTGGAACAGAGGACACAGGAAACAGGGCCGTCGGGTCACCGAGTCTGCGCTGACCAGCGATCACCCCGTACCTTAGCACTATCCTACACTGGGGACTATTTACAATTTTACTGCAGCCAATTAACCGACTAACCTGTACGTCTTTGGAGCGTGGGAAGAAACCGGAGCACCCGGAAAAAAACCCTACGCAGTCAGGGGGAAAACGTACAAAGCCCGTACAGACAGCACCTGTAAGGCAGCAGCTCTACCGCTGTGCCACCATGCACGATGTTATTCACTCTTGTAAATGACTCTTCTTTCATGAATTTCAACAGGGATTCCAATTGTCGACGACATTGAGTATGAGCCACCAGTGGCTGCGTCCGGTTCGCAACATCTTCTCGTCTGCAAAGTTGATAACTTTTATCCAAAACAAATCGGAACAAGCTGGCTATGTAAAGGGAAACCAATATCCCATGGAGTCGAAGATATATTTATGATGGAGGATAAGAATGGATGTTTTCAGATGAGGTCCTCCTTGTGTATTAAGCCAACTGCTCTACATTTTGATGAAAAGATTTCCTTTCAAGTGACGCATTCAAGGTTAAATACTCCAATAACAAAACAAGTGTCTTTAAAACTTCCAGGTATGTTTCACATAGTCTCCCTTAGGGTCCTCTGTCTCCCCTCGGTTTGCGAGTTTCCATTTTATATTTATATGTTGCACTACATTTCTACATATGTTGATACAGCATTGAAATCAGCCCTTCGTGCCACCGAGCCCACGCCGGCCATCGATCTCCCGTTCACACTAGTTCTATGTTACCCAATTTTCTCATCCACTCCCGACACACTAGGGGCAATTTACAGGGGGCCAATTACCCTACAAACCTGCACATCTTTAGGATGTGGGAGGAAACCCACGTGATCACGGAGAACGTGCAAACTCCACACAGACCGCACCCGAGGTCAGGATCGAACCCGGTATGTGGCGCTGTGAGGCAGCAGCTCTACCCGCTGCGGCACTGTGCTGACTTCATGGTTGATAAAAGAAGAATATTTTCAAAATGGCTGGATTCCGTACAGCACCAACAGAGATGCTGCATGATATTCCACTTTTATTGTCAGCTGTGCTGAGGCATAGTGAAATTCTTTTTTTGCTAAAAACTTCCGGGGGGGGGGGGGGGGGGGGGGGGCACGCCACAGTGGTGCAGTGGTAGAGCAGCTGCTTTACAGCACCAGAATCCTGGCTTTGATCCTGACTACGGGTGCTTTCTGTACAGAGTTTGTACATTCTAATTGTGATCGAGTGGGTTTTCCCCAGGGTGCTCCAGTTTTCTCCCTCACTCGAAAGATGTGCAGGTTTGAAGATTAATTGGCATCAATAAAAATTGTAAATTGTCACTAGTATGCAGGATAGTGTCAGTGTACAGGGATTGCTGGTCGGCGTGGACACAATGGGCCAAAGGGTCTGTTTCCGTCCTTGTAATAACAGTGGCCTGACACCAACATAAGGGTATATAGACTTTATTGGCTACAAAGCAATACAACTTATCTCTTAAGAGTTCCACTTAAAACTAAAGGACAAGCTAGTGGGCGTAACTACAAATGCATGACTCATAACATGAGCCACTAATCTACACCCCCCCCCTCTTAAAGAATCAATAACAATACAGACCCTTAAACTAAGCAAAGCAAGTATCACAACCGATGACAGACCGGTGGAAAGTCAAACATAGTCCAGATACTTCACGACTGGTCTGCAAACACGACGGCACGTGTACGATAGAGGCCATCTCTCCATTTTATTTCTCGTGGGAAAGAGCTGGTGACTTCACTGCCGAGGGGGAGTGGACCAACGCCTCTGGAGTTGAAGCAGGAGACTGTGGCGCAGGCGAAGGATGGAACAGACAGAGGAAATGTCGCAGGCATGGATTGTTGTGCTGGCAAGAGCATGCGATGGTCACTAGACACAGATTGACATGAACTTGTACGATCCGGATAATATGGAGGCGGGACTGGCTCGTTCACAGGCAGAACGAAGATGTTGTCTGTTGCGTCGGTAGGTGCCGCCATCGGCTCTAACAATGTACGAGTGTGGCTCCGAACCAAGACCAGAAACTACCCCAATACGGTCGTGGCCTTTGTCAGTGTGTAAGCGGACCACCTGTCCCTTGGTCAGCGGTGGCAGTGGCCTACTTGACTTGTCGAACCATTTCTTTTGAATGTCACGCTTCTGTTGCAACCTGGTTTGAACCTCCTCAGGCAGAAAGACATGTGGGATTAATGCTTGATCTGCTACGGGCAGCGGGGCACGGGTCTACCTTGACAATAAGCATTGAGCGGGTGAACCCAAGACGAGGTCACGGGAAATGTTGCGTAAGTTGAGCAGATCCAGGAATATGTCAGATTTAGCCCTGTGAGAGTGTTCCATGAGCTGTTTTGCACTTCTGACAGTCCGCTCAGCCAGCCCGTTAGACTGTGGATATTCAGGGCTGCTGGTGATGTGGTGAAAATTCCAGCGTTTAGCAAACTCTTTGAATTGTTGGCTGGTAAACTGATTGCCTTTGTCAGTCAGCAGCTTGCCTGGAGATCCGTGGATGGAAAAGTGACGAGATAATTTCGAAATCACTCCGCTGGAAGTGGGGCTGCTGAGAACATCAATGTTGAACCATCTTGAATAAAGGGCCTGCCCCACTTGCATGGGATTGCGTGCGTTTGGCCCGACCAAACGGAAGCGGCGTTCACGCGAAGTTCGCGCTATGTACACGCTAAGTTCGCGCGTGACGTCATTTGCGTCGTGCTTACCAATCAGCTGGGCAGAAGGCGGACCGACTGAATTTGGGCGTCGCACGGCGTCGGGCGGTGATGTCATCACCCAACGCCACGCCGGGCGGTGACGTTATCTCGCAACGCCATGCGCTAGGCGTACGTCGTCAAGACGCTGCATACGACCGCAATATGCCTGCGTGCCGACAGGCCGTTGGCGCGCGAAGATTTCGGCCACTGCATGAATTTCGGAGCACCTCGCGAGGTCGGGACCAGCCCCGCACAACTCCGTGCTTCTAAGTAGGACCGGCCCCGTGCGGCCATACGGTGCCCGTACGCCTCAAGCGACCACGAGGTCGCGTAATTTGCGAGCCAAGATCGTGTTAGTGGGACAGGCCCTTAAGAATCCACGAGCACCGGGTACTGCTTGCCGTGCCAGTAAAATGTCAGCTGCCACTGTAGACCACGGGAGCGCAGGTACAGGATGTGGCAGAAGTGGTTGCTTTTGTTGATGAGGCACCAGACTATTGCACGCAGCACAAGCTGCCACATTTTCATTCATGTATTCGGCCATGCCAGGCCAGTAAACATGTTTTTCGCCCGTGAAACTGGTTCTGGTCTCCAACTGGAGGCGTGGGTTCGGATCCCACTTCTGACACCATGTCGATTGTAGTCCTTATAATAACAGTGTCCTTACACCAACATAAGGGTATATAGACTTCATTGTCTACTAAGCAACACAACATCTCTCTGAGTTCCACTTAAAGCTAAAGGAATGCAGCAGTTGAATGCTGACAAGCTAATGGGCGTAACTACAAATGCATGACTCATAACATGAGTCACTAATCTACATCAATTTTGCCTCCTACCTTATCTCCTATCACAAGTGATCCGGCTCCAGGGCTACTGAAAGTGAAGTAAGCTGTTAATCGTTAATCTCGGAGTCTCCTTGACATCCTATGTTCCTGCTCAAATCCAAGTCAAGTGGCTTCTCGATGGGAAGCTTTGCCAAGGAAGGTGTGAATGCTCTCCTGAGATCACAGATGATGGTTTGTTTTCATCTAATTTGAGCATAATGTTGGTGGCAGGAATAAATGATCACAGAAGGTTGCATCAAATGTCAGGTGCTTCATGTGAAGACAGAAACATTCAGGAGAAGGAATTCTAATTACTCTCTGAAGGTGAATCTTATTCATATTATGTTCAGCATGACATTTCATTAAAGTTAGAACTGCAATGTTGATGTTAGTGTAGAGATACAACGTGGAAACAAGCCCTTCGACCCACTGAGTCCACGCTGACAATTCATCATCCGTTCACACTAGTTCTATGTTATCCCACTTTCTCATCCACCCGACACACTAGGGGGGAATTTACAGAGGGCCAATTAACTAACAAACCCACATGTGTACAGGATTCGGACACATACGATTCATTTATTTATAAATATTTACACTTTATAAATATTCTTGTTTTGTTTTTGTTTTTTTGTATGTAGTATTTTTTTTTAAATCTGTTCGAAATGAATAATAATAATAAATAATTAATAAATAAATCTTAAGAGGAATAGATTGGGTGGACGCATAGCGTCTCTTGCCCAGAGTTGGGGAATCGAGGACCAGAGGCCAAAGGTTTAAGGTGAGGGGGGTTTAATAGGAACTCGAGGGGTAACTTTCTCACACAAACATTGCAATCAGAGGTAGTTGAGGCAGGGACTATTGGAACGTTTAAGAAACATTTAAAGAGGTATTTGGATAGGATAGGTTTAGAGGGCTAAATGCAGGCAGGTGGGTCTAGTGTAGATGCGGCATGCTGGTCGGAGTGGACAAGTTGGGACAAAGGGCCTGTTTAAACACTGTATGACTATGACTCTTTGGGATGTAGGAAGAAACCCGCACGTTCACAGGGGGGAATATGGAATGTGCAAACGCTACACAGACAGCACCCGTGGTCAGGATCGAACCCGGGTCTCTGGCGCTGCGCCACCGTGCCGTCCCTTCTCACTTCAAACTTTACACTAGATTTATTTGATTGTCTCTTTCACAACAAAGTTTCACGCTGAATAAATTAGTTTTATTTTTTACTGGTGTTGAGAATAGATGATTTTGGATGTTCAGTTGTTTAAAATCTGCTTGGGTGAGACACTCAGTCAAAGATCACTGAAACAGGCCCTTCGGCCCAACTTGCCATTGTCAACCAAGGTGCTCCATCTAAACTAGTCCCACCTGCCGACGATTGGCCCATCTTCTATCAATCTATACTATTACTAAAACTCTCATCTTGACCACTGCTTGTCTGCGTTGTAATTAAATTTGCGCAAAAATGATCCCCCATAGCGCTACGACTGTTCGCCACCTTACTCACCATTCTCCTCAGCTGCAAGTCAAATAAGTTTTGTCCCGATCGGTGAAATATTCTGCGAGCAGGGATCCACACCACCCCTTCCCACATGCACCCCTTCCCCTACCCCAACAACTCCCCACACCCTCCCTCCCCTACACCCCCCACAAACACCCCCATCCCCTACACCTCCCCTCCCCTACAACCCCACCCTTCCCTCACCCACCCCGTCCCCCACACCACACATGCCCCTCCCCCCTACCAAACACACATCCCCTACTCCCACCATCCCCCCTACCCCCACCATCCCCCCCCCCTACCCCCACCCCCATGAGGTTGGAGGAGGTGCAGGTGAACCTCTGCTTCCAAGGTGCCCGATCTAAACTAGTCCCATCTGCCCACGATTGGCCCATATACCTCTGAACCTATCCTATCCATGTTCCTGCCCAAGTGGTTAATACTCTGACTTTGTAATTGGCAATTTGATTTGACTAATGTCAGGTTTAATTAAAGGGAGACAAAAATGCTGGAGAAACTCAGCGGGTGAGGCAGCATCTATGGAGCGAAGGAATAGGCGACGTTTCGGGTCGAGACCCTTCTTTAGACTGATGTGGGCGGGGCGGTGTGGCGTGGAAAAAAAGGAAGAGGTGGAGACAGTAGGCAGTGGAAGATATAGGCAATTTGATTTGACTAATGTCAGGTTTAATTAAACTTTTTTATTCTTCAGATAATGGCAAAGTAGAAAATGATGTCAGTGAAGAAGTCGATGAAGGTAAAAGTCTTCATTTCCAATAGTTACTGTATTATGAATGTTTGCTTCAAGTAGAAATTTAGATCATTACACATGACTCAAATGTTTTCAAAACACAAAGTGCTGGAGGAACTCGGTGGTTCAGGCTGAATCTGGAAGGAATGTTTAGTTTAGAGATAGAGCTCATAAACAGGCCCGTCGGCCAACCGAGTCCACACCGACCAACGATCACCACACACTAACAATATCCAATACTCTAGGGACAATTTATAATTTTTACCAATGCCAATTAACCTCCAAATCTGCACGTCTTTGGAGTGTGGGAGGTATCCGGAGAATCCGGAGAAACCCCACGTGGTCACGGGGAATGTCCAAACTCCACACAGACAGAACCCATGGTCAGGATGGAGCCCGGGTCTCTGGTGCTGTGAGGCAGCAACTCTACCGCTGCGCCACTGTGCCGCCTGTTATCTCTTCAAACTTTACACTAGATTTATTTGATTATTTCTTTCACAACAAAGTTTCATGTTGAATAAAGTAGTTACATTTGTTACTGATGTTGACAATAGATGATTTTGGATGTTCAGTTGTTTAAAATCTGCTTGGGTGAAACACTTAGTCATAGAGTCATAGTTCACGGGAAAAGGCCCTTAGGCCCAACTTGCGGCAATTTGATTTGACTAATGTCAGGTTTAATTAAAGGGAGACAAAAAGCTGGAGAAACTCAGTGGGTGAGGCAGCACCTATGGAGCAAAGGAATAGGCGACGTTTCGGGTCGAGACCCTTCTTTAGACTGATGTGGGCGGGGCGGTGTGGCGTGGAAAAAAAGGAAGAGGTGGAGACAGTAGGCAGTGGAAGAGCTGGAAGGGGAGGGGAAGGAGGGTGAAAGCAAGGACTACCTGAAATTGGTGAAGTCAATGTTCAGACCGCTGGGGTGTAAACTACCCAAGTAAAATATGAGGTGCTGTTCCTCCAATTCGCTCTGGACATGGAGGAGGCCCAGGACAGAAAAGTGGGATCCGGAATGGAAGGGGGAGTTGAAGTGCTGAGCCACCGGGAGATCAGGTTAGTTATTGCGAACTGTGTGGAGGTGTAGGGCGAAGCGATCGACAAGCCTGCGCTTGGTCTCACCGATATAGAGTAGTTGACACCTGGAACTGCGGATGCAATAGATGAGGTTGGAGGAGGTGCAGGTGAACCTCTGCCTCAGCTGGAATGACTGCTTGGGTCCTTGGATGGAGTCGAGGGGGGAGGTAAAGCGACAAGGGAAAGTACCAGAGGAAGGGGGTGATTTGGGTGGGAAGGGACGAATTGAACAGGGAATTGGTTCAGGTAGTCCTTGCTTTTGCCCTCCTTCCCCTCCTCTTCACAGCTGTCCCACAGCCTACTCTCTCCGCCTCTTCCTTCCTTTTTCCCGCCCCACCCCCCCCACATCAATGTGAAGAAGGGTCTCGACCCAAAACGTTCCCTATTTCCTTCGCTCCATAGATGCTACCTCACCCGCTGAGTTTCTCCAGCATTTTTGTCTACCTTCGATTTTTCCAGCATCTGCAGTTCCTTCTTAAACATCAGGTTTAATTAAGCTCTTTTTTATTCTGCAGATTATGGCAAAAAAGAAAATGATGTCAATGAAGACGCTGATGAAGGTAAAAGTCTTCATTTCCAATAGTTACTGTATTTTGAATGTTTGCTTCAAGTAGAAATTTAGATCATTACACATGATCCAAATGTTTTCAAAACACAAAGTGCTGGAGGAACTCGGTGGCTCAGGCTGAATCTGGAAGGAATGTTTAGTTTAGAGATAGAGCTCATAAACAGGCTCGTCGGCCAACCGAGTCCGCACCGACCGACGATCACCACACACTAACAATATCCAATACTCTAGGGACAATTTATAATTTTTACCAATGCCAGTTAACCTCCAAATCTGCACGTCTTTGGAGTGTGGGAGGTATCCGGAGAAACCCCACGTGCTCATGGGGAATGTCCAAACTCCACACAGACAGCACCCGTGGTCAGGATGGAGCCCGGGTCTCTGGTGCTGTGAGGCAGCAACTCTACCGCTGAGCCACTGTGCCGCCCGTTATCTCTTCAAACTTTACACTAGATTTATTTGATTATCTCTTTCACAACAAAGTTTCATGTTGAATAAAGTAGTTATATTTGTTACTGATGTTGACAATAGATGATTTTGGATGTTCAGTTGTTTAAAATCTGCTTGGGTGAAACACTTAGTCATAGAGTCATAGTTCACGGTAAAAGGCCCTTCGGCCCAACTTGCCCGTGTCAACCAAGGTGCCCGATCTAAACTAGTCCCACCTGCCCACGATTGGCCCATATCCCTCTGAACCTATCCTATCCATGTTCCTGCCCAAGTGGTTAATACTCTGACTTTGTAAGTGGCAATTTGATTTGACTAATGTCAGGTTTAATAGTAAGATTAAACGAGAACTTACCAGTTTGAAGTTTGATCTTGATTTTATGAGGAGTTACGATGAGCGATTACGTGAAGAAGGGCCGTCCGTCTGCGTGCGCGTCAATCTTCAAAGCAGCGGTGTTAAATCACAGATAAAAAGAAGACCTGAGAATAGTAAGATTGTGAAGAAACTAGAACTTCCATATGACCTTGATAGTATGAGGGTGGGAGTGGTGGGCACGTAATCGCTCATCGTAACTCCTCATAAAATCAAGATCAAACTTCAAACTGGTAAGTTCTCGTTTAATCTTACTATTTTACTTCGGAGTCACGTGAGTGACTACGTGAAGATTTCAAAGCTCTGTGATTTTACGCATCCAGGCGTCACACACTGAATGGATTGACCATGGATGCGTGTAATCATTAAAGCATTCAGACATTACGTAGTTAAGTAAAGAAACTGATGCTTTAAATGAAAGAAAAGTTTAAAAAAAAGTTACCCCTCCCAACCTTGGGGGGGAAACTAAGGGACAGAACTGAAAATGGTACGTGCAAACACCGCCAGTCCGGTTATGGGTTTGTTATAAAACCGGTGGATGTCGTCAAGGGGCACGTCCATAGCTCTTGCTGCCGACGTAGATGCAGCCCTGGTGGAGTGAGATTTAACCATATAAATGTTTACTCCTGCTACCGCCATTACCTCTTTTGACCATCTGGAGATGGTTTAAGTTGACACCTTTTGGTGTGGTTTTTTTATGGCTGATGAGGACCGATTGTTCTGAGCCTCCGTAACTCTCAGATAGTGGTGTTAGTATGTTACCACCCACACAACCGTTGGTCCTCTGGATATGCCAAGAACTGGATCTCCATCCCTGGCATTCCTGGCCTGCTCTGTTTATCAGGTTCCTGATTAGGAATGTTATGTTGTTCATATTGGTGGTCATGTAGTCCAACCGTAGCTTTTACAGTGTCTGGACTCTTTGTCAGCATACCACCTTCAGGGTTAGTTATAGGCGGTCCCCACTGTCAAAGTAGGGTTTGTACCATGCTCACATCCCATGTGTCAGTGTACCTTGGCCTTGGAGGTCTTAAATTGTAAATTCCCTTCATGAATTTTGTTGTAAAGGGGTGCGTTCCTATCGAACTGTGCCCTGCTTCCGGCATCAGATTGGAGGAGAGTGCGCCTCTGGCACTATAGATGCACTATAACTTAGTTTATAGTTATAGTACAGTTGATAGGAACTCCAAGACATCCGTTATCTGAACTGTGTTGTATTTGTTCGGACAGTCCTATGCCTTGAAATGGCCTCCTCAGAATCTGCAGACCAACAAGTTATACGTTCATGTAGTGGATGATTGCTCCCTGTAACTGGGTTCACTAGGAGGTCCCTGCTCTTGGGTACAGCCATTACTGGCTGGACTATAATTCCCAAAATTTTTGGGGACCAGGCTTGAGTAGGCCAATCTGGCACTACCAATATGCCTGTGGCTTAGTCTTGCTTGATTTTTGTCAAGCATCGGTTTGTGAGACAAATTGGCGGAAAGTATACATAAACATTCCTCCCCAATTGAGGGAGAAAGCATCCACTGCCTTGCTCCTGGATCCAGCTCGCAGGACACATATCTGGGTAACTAATGGTTAGTCTAGATGCAAACGGATCAACATCTGGTATGCCAAATCGTGTAGTTATTTTGTTAAATACTGTCTGATTCAACATCCATTCTGTGTTATTAAACATTCGTGATCCAGCATCTGTCACCGTGTTATATCTACCTCATAGATTTCCCAAATATTCCTCTTGATACACCAGTGCCAAATGAGGTTCGACAATCTGTCGTAAGATACAGATTTTATACCACCCTTGTTAATGGATATATGCCACCGCAGTGGTGTTATCAATCTGAATTTGAACAAGCACCAGTTGCATATCGCTACAGAGAACCTTGAGTCCATATTGTGCCCCCAACAATTCTGGGTAATTGATTCCATGTGTTGGGGGATTACAGACTCCTGCTCATTCCATCTGCCCCCACAGCTTTAGATTGTGTTGGTGTCTCCCCATCCTTAGCCGCTTGCATAGGTCTGAAGAACCCTCGATGGCTTTCGAGCAAAATTTCCCTGAGCTGTCTCCCATTCGTTATCCACCATAGTTATTCAACAATGGCCTCTGCTGGCAATCCATAGTTTCCCAATTCGGCCTGCATGGAATCTGAGTGTTCGTTCCTTTGCTTGCTGTAAGTTCTGGTAATGCAAAGGCCCGTACTGCAGCTACTATTTGCCAATTACGCTCGCTGTTTGCCTGATAGATGGCTAGAATTTGACTATCAGGTCATTGCAGGCTTAATTAATATTGTCGTTTGACCCTAGGCAAAGTCACCAACATATTTACTGTTTTTGATAGTAAATTCTAGGTAATCAATAACCTTGTAGGTGTCAATTTTGATTTAACTGGATGGATGAGGTAACCAATTCTTTCAAACAGGGTTTTGGTTGGCTTGACTGATGCTTCTGCCAATTCTTGGTGACTCCAAAATGAAAATGTCCTCCAAATATGCCATTACTATGTGGTTTTGAGACCTTTGTAGTCCCAGAATTGGTTTCCGTAGTTTAGTCAATAGTCTAGGAGCTGATGTCAACACATTTGGCAGAGCCATGCCATCCAGTTAAACTTCAAATATCTCCTGTTCTTAATGAATAGACACCGAATAGTATGCATCTTTGAGGTCGATGCATGCCATGTGACCATTTTATAGGAAGCTCCTATAAAACAGTTGTTAGACCATAACAAAAATTGCTGTTTCTAAAAGTCTGTACTGCACAAATGAGTTAAACCTGGATGAAGTGACATCCTCCATCTGTCACCTGTCCTGGAAGGCAATCCTGCCCAAAATACTGGGCCTGCCTCGAAGACAATTCCGGTCCGAGTTCCAAGTCTGCTTGGAACCTATGTATGTTGTGCAGTAAAAAATAATCACATGTTGTTATCTGTTTTTTAAAACCAGATCTGAAATTCATGTTATTGTCATTTTGAACAAAAACACAAGAGTAAAATTACCAACATGTAACTGGTCCACAATCCCTTGTTTCAGTAAACCCAGACCCACCTACCTCCATGGCTACCGGTGGTCTTGTGGTAAGCCCAAAGGCCCCTGATGCGGGTTCCTTTTCTCTCCTTGATTGGGAGTTGGACTGGTAAGAAGTGTGGATTCCATGTTTCTCCTGACCTCTGCTTGGGTCTTGGTCTGAAAACCTTATCATACTGAGCCTGCCTTGTCGGACAATTCTGGCCATAATTCTGAGTCTGCCTTGAAAGACGACTCTGATCATATTTCCGTGCCCAGCTTTCAAGCTACCACCGGCTTCAGTGAACTGCTTACCCCCTATGGAGGTGTGGGGTGTGTTGTCGCCTACTGATGAAGTTTGCTTGTCGTTGGTACCTTGATTGGTCCGACAGTTTTTGCTTCCTTCTTCTGGTCTTACCTGAAGAGAGGATTCGGCAGCTGGTTTCTCCAAAGTCACCCTGATAGCGCTGTTCCCTTGCCGGCATTTGTGCGGATATTCTGCCAACTGCTGTCTCTTGAGGCCATATGCATGTGCTTCAGTATGTTCATACTTTAATTCAAGATCAGTTACCTACTGATCTCGAAACCAAATTTCGTTTGAACGTTATGTGAGGTTCAAATGACAAATGAATGGTATTGTATAGTATTGTAATTCGAGATCAGTTAACTACTGATCACTCACACTCCCCTCCATTGAGAGTGAGATTTGTAGGTAGCCCTGAAAACAGGTGCTGCCGCAGGCCCCTGAGGATACCTGCGCTGACATGGCCCCTCCAGCGGGCCTAAATGAGATTCTTGCTTTGGGTCAGACTGAAACTGACCGTGAATGCTCCTCTCCTCAGAGCAGGAGACATTTTCTAGATCTCTATCCAGGGAAGCACCCAGTGGAACCTGGATGATTGCAGAAGTATTTCTTTTCTTTTGTGCTTATTATTTATTTTATATAAAGCTTTTTGGTGCAAGTTAACTTATAACCATATAACCATATAACAATTACAGCACGGAAACAGGCCATCTCGACCCTTCTAGTCCGTGCCGAACACATAATCTCCCCTAGTCCCATATACCTGCGCTCAGACCATAACCCTCCATTCCTTTCCCATCCATATAACTATCCAATTTATTTTTAAATGATAAAAACGAACCTGCCTCCACCACCTTCACTGGAAGTTCATTCCACACAGCTACCACTCTCTGAGTAAAGAAGTTCCCCCTCATGTTACCCCTAAACTTCAGTCCCTTAATTCTCAAGTCATGTCCCCTTGTTTGAATCTTCCCTACTCTCAGTGGGAAAAGCTTTTCCACGTCAACTCTGTCTATCCCTCTCATCATTTAAAAAACCTCTATCAAGTCCCCCCTTAACCTTCTGCGCTCCAAAGAATAAAGCCCTAACTTGTTCAACCTTTCTCTGTAACTTAGTTGCTGAAACCCAGGCAACATTCTAGTAAATCTCCTCTCTATTTTGTTGACTTAAACTTAAACAGTGCTATATAAGTAAAAGTTACTTACTTACTTCCTTTCTCCTGCTTGTCCCTGGGAAGGTCCCCGCCCCCCTGCTTTTGTACTCTGATTCAGAGTGGTTTCTTCCATATGTACTTCCCCCTCCAATGGGGAAGACATTGGGTTGCCCCATTATACGAGGCTCCCGGTACTGCCTGCTGCTGTAATAATAATAATAATAAATTTATTTAATGGGCGCCTTTCAGACATCTCAAGGACACCTTACATAGATTAATAGGAATAAAAACATATAATCAGAATAAAATAAATAATAAAGACATCACAGAAACACAAATTAAAAACAGAATTCAATCCAAAAACAGAAAATCAAAAACACAATGTGAAGAGAGAGCAGCGGCAGCCAAAGCGCGCCAGCGTCCACTCTCTCTTCACGGCAGCCATCTTGGACACAGACTTACAGGATTACATCAGACAAAAAAATCATCCCCCCACAGTGGATACCACTGTGGGGGAAGGCACAATGTCCAGTCCCCACCACAAGTTCACCCCAAAGTCAGGCCTATTGAGGCCACCGCAGTTGCCTCTACGGAGGCCCGATGTTCCTGGCCGTTCTCACCGGGTGGTCTTGCCCCGGCATCGGGAGAGTCCTGTAGGCCCCGGGCTGACACAGCTCTCTCCTTAGAGCAGGTCATTGTTGGAGCAACTTCTCCAAATGTTGCTCCTATGTGGGAGAGTCGTCCTCAGACGCTCTCCGTTGAGGGAGGGTATCCTTTTCCCTCCCCGGACCCTTCTGAGTCAACGGGTTGTTTGACTTGCGGGTGGATTTTCCCGTACTGCAGGACCACCAACGGAGCTCTCCTCCTGCAACAAGTCTCCTGCCGGTTCAGCTGCCGGCGCTGTGTCAGGAAACACCGTCGCCCGCTACTGGGAAATGCTGCGGTCTTCGGCAGCCGACTTCCCCGCGGACTGTATCCTCGACATCTGGGCCCTGAAACTACAAAAGGTTTCAAACCCGAAAGAACGCTTGAAACTTTCCTTACCTGCCCATCCTAACGGCCTGGGAGGACGCAGTGCCTCTCCAGTCCGTCGCACGTTGCGTTCAGACGTAATGACGCGCACGCGGACGGACGGCCCTTCTTCACGTAGTCACTCACGTGACTCCGAAGTAAAATTAAAGGTAGACAAAAATGCTGGAGAAACTCAGCGGGTGAGGCAGCATCTATGGAGCAAAGGAATAGGCGACGTTTCGGGTCGAGACCCTTCTTTAGACTGATGTGGGCGGGGCGGTGTGGCGTGGAAAAAAAGGAAGAGGTGGAGACAGTAGGCAGTGGAAGAGCTGGAAGGGGAGGGGAAGGAGCGTGAAAGCAAGGACAACCTGAAATTGGAGAAGTCAATGTTCAGACCGCTGGGGTGTAAACTACCCAAGTAAAATATGAGGTGCTGTTCCTCCAATTCGCTCTGGACATGGAGGAGGCCCAGGACAGAAAAGTCGGATTCGAAATGGAAGGGGGAGTTGAAGTGCTGAGCCACCGGGAGATCAGGTTAGTTATTGCGAACTGTGTGGAGGTGTAGGGCGAAGCGATCGACAAGCCTGCGCTTGGTCTCACCGATATAGAGTAGTTGACACCTGGAACAGCAGATGCAATAGATGAGGTTGGAGGAGGTGCAGGTGAACCTCTGCCTCAGCTGGAAAGACTGCTTGGGTCCTTGGATGGAGTCGAGGGGGGAGGTAAAGCAACAAGGGAAAGTACCAGAGGAAGGGGGTGATTTGGGTAGGAAGGGACGAATTGACCAGGGAATTGGTTCAGACAGTCCTTGCTTTCGCCCTCCTTCCCCTCCCCTTCACAGCTGTCCCACAGCCTACTCTCTCTGCCTCTTCCTTTCTTTTTCCCACCCCACCCCCCCACATCAATGTGAAGAAGGGTCTCGACCCAAAACGTTCCCTATTTCCTTCGCTCCATAGATGCTACCTCACCCGCTGAGTTTCTCCAGCATTTTTGTCTACCTTTGATTTTACCAGCATCTGCAGTTCCTTCTTAAACATCAGGTTTAATTAAGCTCTTTTTTATTCTGCAGATTATGGCAAAAAAGAAAATGATGTAAATGAAAAAGTCGATAAAGGTAAAAGTCTTCATTTCCAATAGTTACTGTATTATGAATGTTTGCTTCAAGTAGAAATTTAGATCATTACACATGATCCAAATGTTTTCAAAACACAAAGTGCTGGAGGAACTCGGTGGTTCAGGCTGAATCTGGAAGGAATGTTTAGTTTAGAGATAGAGCTCATAAACAGGCCCGTCGGCCAACCGAGTCCACACCGACCAACGATCACCACACACTAACAATATCCAATACTCTAGGGACAATTTATAATTTTTACCAATGCCAGTTAACCTCCAAATCTGCACGTCTTTGGAGTGGGGGAGGTATCCGGAGAAACCCCACGTGCTCATGGGGAATGTCCAAACTCCACACAGACAGAACCCGTGGTCAGGATGGAGCCCGGGTCTCTGGTGCTGTGAGGCAGCAACTCTACCGCTGCGCCACTGTGCCGCCCGTGATCTCTTCAAACTTTACACTAGATTTATTTGATTATTTCTTTCACTACAAAGTTTCATGTTGAATAAAGTAGTTATATTTGTTACTGATGTTGACAATAGATGATTTTGGATGTTCTGTTGTTTAAAATCTGCTTGGGTGTCATAGAGTCATAGTTCACGGGAAAAGGCCCTTCGGCCCAACTTGCCCTTGTCAACCAAGGTGCCCCATCTAAACTAGACCCACCTGCCCACGATTGGCCCATATCCCTCTAAACCTATCCTATCCATGTTCCTGCCCAAGTGTTTAATACTCTGGCTTTGTAAGTGGCAATTTGATTTGACTAATGTCAGGTTTAATTAAAGGGAGACAAAAATGCTGGAGAAACTCAGCGGGTAAGGCAGCATCTATGGAGCAAAGGAATAGGCGACGTTTCGGGTCGAGACCCTGCTTTAGACTGATGTGGGCGGGGCGGTGTGGCGTGGAAAAAAAGGAAGAGGTGGAGACAGTAGGCAGTGGAAGAGCTGGAAGGGGAGGGGAAGGAGCGTGAAAGCAAGGACTACCTGAAATTGGAGAAGTCAATGTTCAGACCGCTGGGGTGTAAACTACCCAAGTAAAATATGAGGTGCTGTTCCTCCAATTCGCTCTGGACATGGAGAAGGCCCAGGACAGAAAAGTCGGATTCGAAATGGAAGGGGGAGTTGAAGTGCTGAGCCACCGGGAGATCAGGTTAGTTATTGCGAACTGTGTGGAGGTGTAGTGCAAAGCGATCGACAAGCCTGCGCTTGGTCTCACCGATATAGAGTAGTTGACACCTGGAACAGCAGATGCAATAGATGAGGTTGGAGGAGGTGCAGGTGAACCTCTGCCACAGCTGGAAAGACTGCTTGGGTCCTTGGATGGAGTCGAGGGGGGAGGTAAAGCACCAAGGGAAAGTACCAGAGGAAGGGGGTGATTTGGGTGGGAAGGGACGAATTGACCAGGGAATTGGTTCAGACAGTCCTTGCTTTTGCCCTCCTTCCCCTCCCCTTCACAGCTGTCCCACAGCCTACTCTCTCTGCCTCTTCCTTTCTTTTTCCCACCCCACCCCCCCACATCAATGTGAAGAAGGGTCTCGACCCAAAACGTTCCCTATTTCCTTCGCTCCATAGATGCTGCCTCACCCGCTGAGTTTCTCCAGCATTTTTGTCTACTTTTGATTTTACCAGCATCTGCAGTTCCTTCTTAAACATCAGGTTTAATTAAGCTCTTTTTTATTCTGCAGATTATGGCAAAAAAGAAAATGATGTCAATGAAAAAGTCGATGAAGGTAAAAGTCTTCATTTCCAATAGTTACTGTATTATGAATGTTTGCTTCAAGTAGAAATTTAGATCATTACACAAGATCCAAATGTTTTCAAAACACAAAGTGCTGGAGGAACTCGGTGGTTCAGGCTGAATCTGGAAGGAATGTTTAGTTTAGAGATAGAGCTCATAAACAGGCCCGTCGGCCAACCGAGTCCGCACCGACCGACGATCACCACACACTAACAATATCCAATACTCTAGGGACAATTTATAATTTTTACCAATGCCAGTTAACCTCCAAATCTGCACGTCTTTGGAGTGTGGGAGGTATCCGGAGAAACCCCACGTGCTCATGGGGAATGTCCAAACTCCACACAGACAGCACCCGTGGTCAGGATGGAGCCCGGGTCTCTGGTGCTGTGAGGCAGCAACTCTACCGCTGCGCCACTGTGCCGCCCGTTATCTCTTCAAACTTTACACTAGATTTTTTTGATTATTTCTTTCACAACAACATTTCATGTTGAATAAAGTAGTTATATTTGTTACTGATGTTGACAATAGATGATTTTGGATGTTCTGTTGTTTAAAATCTGCTTGGGTGAAACACTTAGTCATAGAGTCATAGTTCACGGGAAAAGGCCCTTCGGCCCAACTTGCCCTTGTCAACCAAGGTGCCCCATCTAAACTAGTCCCATCTGCCCACGATTGGCCCATATCCCTCTGAACCTATCCTATCCATGTTCCTGCCCAAGTGTTTAATACTCTGACTTTGTAAGTGGCAATTTGATTTGACTAATGTCAGGTTTAATTAAAGGGAGACAAAAATGCTGGAGAAACTCAGTGGGTGAGGCAGCACCTATGGAGCGAAGGAATAGGCGACGTTTCGGGTCGAGACCCTTCTTTAGACTGGTGTAGGCGGGGCGGTGTGGCGTGGAAAAAAAGGAAGATGTGGAGACAGTAGGCAATGGAAGAGCTGGAAGGGGAGGGGAAGGAGGGTGAAAGCAAGGACTACCTGAAATTGGAGAAGTCAATGTTCAGACCGCTGGGGTGTAAACTACCCAAGTAAAATATGAGGTGCTGTTCCTCCAATTCGCTCTGGACATGGAGGAGGCCCAGGACAGAAAAGTGGGATCCGGAATGGGAAGGGGAGTTGATGTGATGAGCCACCGGGAGATCAGGTTGGTTATTGTGAACCGAGCGGAGGTGTTGGGCGAAGCGATCGGCAAGCCTGCGCTTGGTCTCACCGATATAGAGTAGTTGACACCTGGAACAGCGGATGCAATAGATGAGGTAGGAGGAGGTGCAGGTGAACCTCTGCCTCAGCTGGAAAGACTGCTTGGGTCCTTGGATGGAGTCGAGGGGGTAGGTAAAGCGACATGTGTAGCGCTTCCAGCGGTTGCAAGGGAAAGTGCCAGAGGAAGGGGGTGATTTGTGTAGGGAGGGATGCATTGAACAGGGAATGGGTTCAGGTAGTCCTTGCTTTCGCCCTCCTTCCCCTCCTCTTCACAGCTGTCCCACAGCCTACTCTCTCCGCCTCTTCCTTCCTTTTTCCCGCCCCAACCCCCCACATCAATGTGAAGAAGTGTCTCGACCCAAAACGTTCCCTATTCCTTCGCTCCATAGATGCTGCCTCACCCGCTGAGTTTCTCCAGCATTTTTGTCTACCTTCGATTTTTCCAGCACCTGCAGTTCCTTCTTAAACATCAAGTTTAATTAAGCTCTTTTTTATTCTGCAGATTATGGCAAAAAAGAAAATGATGTCAATGAAGACGCTGATGAAGGTAAAAGTCTTCATTTCCAATAGTTACTGTATTATGAATGTTTGCTTCAAATAGAAATTTAGATCATTACACATGATCCAAATGTTTTCAAAACACAAAGTGCTGGAGGAACTCGGTGGTTCAGGCTGAATCTGGAAGGAATGTTTAGTTTAGAGATAGAGCTCATAAACAGGCCCGTCGGCCAACCGAGTCCGCACCGACCAACGATCACCACACACTAACAATATCCAATACTCTAGGGACAATTTATAATTTTTTACCGATGCCAGTTAACCTCCAAATCTGCACGTCTTTGGAGTGTGGGAGGTATCCGGAGAAACCCCACCGCACCCATGGTCAGGATGGAGCCCGGGTCTCTGGTGCTGTGAGGCAGCAACTCTACCGCTGCGCCACTGTGCCGCCCGTTATCTCTTCAAACTTTACACTAGATTTATTTGATTATTTCTTTCACAACAACATTTCATGTTGAATAAAGTAGTTATATTTGTTACTGATGTTGACAATAGATGATTTTGAATGTCTGTTGTTTAAAATCTGCTTGGGTGAAACACTTAGTCATAGAGTCATAGTTCACGGGAAAAGGCCCTTCGGCCCAACTTGCCCTTGTCAACCAAGGTGCCCCATCTAAACTTGTCCCACCTGCCCGATTGGCCCATATCCCCCTAAACCTATCCTATCCATGTTCCTGCCCAAGTGTTTAATACTCTGACTTTGTAAGTGCCAATTTGATTTGACTAATGTCAGGTTTAATTAAACTGTTTTATTCTTCAGATAATGGCAAAGTAGAAAATGATGTCAGTGAAGAAGTCAATGAAGGTAAAAGTCTACATTTCCAATAGTTACTGTATTTTGAATGTTTGCTTCAAATAGAAATTTAGATCATTACACATCTCAAATGTTTCCAATACACAAAGTGCTGGAGGAACTCGGTGGGTCAGGCTGCATCTGGAGGGAATGTTTAGTTTAGAGATAGAGCTCAGAAACAGGAACTTTAGCCCACTGAGTCCGCACCGACCAACGATCACACATACTAACACTATCCAATACTCCAGGGACAAATTATCATTTTTACCAATGCCAATTAACCTCCAAACCTGCACGTCTTTGGAGTGTCGGAGGAAACCGGAAAAGCCCACGCAGTCACAGGGAGAACGTACAAACTCCGTACAGACAACACTCACAGTTAGGATCCAACTAGGGTCTCTTGCACTTTACGGCAGCAACTCTACCGCTGCGTCACTGTGCCACCCGAATAGATAGACGCGCTTTGGGTCGGGAACCTTCTTCAACCTCAGAGTCTAACGAAGGTCAGACGGATTGTAGGGAGGAGGAAAAGGCTGTAAAAGAGGAGGGGCAGGAGAAAGCCTGGCAGGTAATAGGTTGTCCCAGGTGAGGGTGCTTTTTGATAAGCAGAAGGTGGAGATAAAAACAATCCTTTTGTGTTACACCTTCTGTATCAGCCCATTACCTGCCAGGCTTTGAACTGCCCCTCCTCTCTTCCAGCATTCCTCTCACCCTACAATCAGTGAAGAAGGGTCCCGTACCAAAACATCACCTATCCATAATCCCCTGGATGCTATCAGACCCCCTGACATACTCCTGCACTCTGTGTCTTTTTTTTGGTACGCGAGTGTCTGATTCACCATGTTCATAAGTATCTAGAAAGGGGAAAGTTAGTCCAGGGGAGTGTCTTTGTAGTGGATATGATATTGTTATGCATTTTCATTAGTGGTTTGAAGTTAACTTAGTTATTTTAGAAATACAGTGTGGAAACAGGCCTTTCAGCACATTAAGTCTACGCTGACCAGTAATCACCCGTACACTAGTTCTATCCGTTACTCGAGGGACAATTTACATGAAAGCAATTAACCTACAAACATGCACATCTTTGGAGTGCAGGAGGAAACCGGAGCACCCGGATAAAATCCACGTGGTCACAGGGAGAATGTTTGAACTCCATCCAGACAGCACACGTAGTCCGGATCGAACCCGGGTCACTGGCGCTGTAACAGGGCTCTCGCTTAACTTTTTTTCCCTGTTGCCAGCCGGGCAACCTTGACAGCTTTTTAGGTTGCCAAATGACAGTTTAGGTGGTCATTTAAGACGGTTTGCATGAAGCGTGTGATAATGTGCTTGGACGAAGTGCATAGTTACCAGTCGGAATTATGCTCAATGAAGCATTCACATATTATGTTCAAGAAGGAACTGCAGATGCTGGAAAATGGAAGGTAGACAAAAGTGCTGGAGAAACTCAGCAGGTGCAGCAGCAACTATGGAGCGAAGGAAATAGACAACGTTTCAGGCCGAAACCCATCAGTCTGAAGAAGGGTTTCGGCCCGAATCGTTGCCCATTTCCTTCGCTCCATAGGTGCTGCTGCGTCCGCTGAGTTTCTCCAGCATTTTTGTCTACATTCACATATTATTTCTGCTTTAAATAACTCACAAACTAAACATGTTCACCAATCAAGACATGATATATACCACAATGACAAACAGCAAAATTATAATACAATACCTCAACTCTTTTTACACATTGCAATTAATACAATTTCTATTATTTCTTTCCACTTCCAAACAAAAATGTGGTTGGATTATTCAGCATATGATCAACCTGTGTCAATAAATCCTGGACCATGGTAACATATATGCTTAACCATACACACTACAGATTGATGCAAGCATGTTTTCTGTGAAGGACTGAAAATTACTATGACATGGCCATAGCATGGGTCGTTATTGCTATTGGCACAGAAACACTCTCGCTTCCCACATAATTTATCCATAATAAAATATACAGGTTGCAAGGAAATTTCTAAAGGCATTTTATGATAATAGCTGTTAAAACCGACTATACCCATCTGACAGGTTAAACATTACACTAACTGACAAGAGATGGCCAAAGGACGTAACTGCAGCAAATGTTCTTTTGGTAATATATTTAAAGGTGTCAAGACAAATAATAACATTGGGAATTAAAACACATTTGATTACATTCCGTTATCAAACATAATCAATGTTCGCTCTGAAGACCATGAAGCACAGGTGGTGTGTGAATCAGTGCGGGGTGGATAGATGGGGGGGGGGGGGGGGGGGTTGAGAAGGCAATCGGTGCGAATGGATGGATTGAGGCAGGTGAATTAGTACGCGTTGGTTGGAGTATGTAAAATTGTGAGGGGAGAGCACGGGGGATGTCAGTGGTGTTGAATGGGGGGGATCAGTACGGGATGGATGGGGGGGGAGAATCAGTACAGGATGAATGGGGGGTTCAGTACAGGATGAATGGGGTAGACAAAAATGCTGGAGAAATTCAGCAGGTGAGTCAGCATCTATGGAGCTAAGGAAATAGGCAACGTTTCGTGTTGAGACCCTTCTTCAGACTGTTCCTCCCATTTTTCTTGAATGGGGGGGATCAGTACAGGATGGATGGGGATAGGGGTCAGCACAGGATGAATGGGGGATCAGTACAGGATGCATGGGCAATCAGTATGGGATGAATGGGGGAATCAGTACACGATGCATGAGGGGATCAGTACACGATGCATGAGGGGATCAGTACAGGATGGATGGGGGATCAGTACAGGATGGATGGGGGATCAGTACAGGGTGAATGGGATATCACTACAGGATGGATGGGGGATCAGTACAGGATGAATGGGGGATCAATAAAAGATGGATGGGGAGATCACTACAGGATGGATGGGGGGATTGGTGCAGGGTAAATGGAGGGTGAGTCAGTACGGGATGAATGGGCGGATCAGTGCAGTATGAATGGGGGGAGAAGTGCAGGTTGGATGGGAAGGGGGGTCAGTACAGGATGAATTGGGGGACCAGTGTAGGATGGATGGGGGGGGGGGGGGGGGGTGCCAGGAGAATCAATGCGAGGTGGGTAGGGTGATGAATAGATTGGGGGGGTGGGGGGTAGATGGGGAGGACATAGGATGTCAGTGAGGACTGAATAGAGGAGGGAATGGGGATCAGTGCGGGATGGAGAGGAGGGGTCCCAGGATAAGAGGGTGGAGGGGGTCGTACAAGAGAGAGAGAGAGAGAGAGAGAGAGAGAGAGAGAGGGGGGGGGGGGCAGAGGAGGTGGGGAGGAAGGAAGATCAGTGCTCCTCGGACAACATCGCCCCGCTGCCTTGGCCGTCCCTGTCCATCGCCAAAGTGCCGCTGATCCCCTCCTCAGCCAGCCGACTGGAAGGTGCGGGGCCGAGCGGTGCAGCTCAAAGATCCTATAGCTATAGGATATTTGGTGCAGCTGCTTCAGACGGCGGAAGGAGGCCTCCTCCCTCCCTCCCTCCTCCCGGCCTTGGCGTGAGAGAGGGGTTGTTTTGAAAAGGGCCGTTGGCGGATTTGCAGGCAGCCGTCGTTATCAGGGCGATAGCGGCTGCCTGCTCACAAATCCACCAACGGCCCTTTACAAAACAACCCCTCTCTCATGCCGAGGCTGGGAGGAGGGAGGTCTCCTTCTGCCGGGCGGGGTGCGGGAGGATGAGGCGATGGAGCCGCTATCGCAGCCGCTGTTCGGGGCCGTCATTCGCTTCAACTCTTCGCCACCACGCACCCAGTATCTTTGCCCCACAATCAAAGATACTAGAGGAATACAGCCGCCGCCGCCGACACACGAAACGTCACGTTCCTATTCTCCAGAGATGCTGCCTGACTCGCGGAGTTACTCCAGTTTTTTGCGTCTATCGGTATAAACCAGTATTTGGGTGCCAAGCCGGGCAAAATGAGTCGGCATTTAGGTTGCCCGGCGGCACTTTCTGTGGTCAATGGCACCCGGGCAACCGTTAATTTCGAGCCTTGTGTAAGGTAGCAACTCTACCGCTGTGCCACAATGTTGTCCTGAAACTGCTATTTGAAGGATTTTGATGAATCTTTTGAAGATTATATGTTATTCTATGTGCATGATTTTCCATATCCACCCAAATGCAACTATTTAGATGGAAAAAATCGGTTTAGGTTTATTGTTGTCATGTGTACCAAGCTATAGTATTAAGCTTTCTTTTGCCTGCTATCCAAGCCGATCAAAAAAAACATACATATATACAATCAGTTGAAACAGAAATAAAACAGATAAAGGGGAAGATACAGAGTGCAGGATATAGTTCTCAGCATTGTGGCGCATCAGTTACAGAGACAAAGTCCAATGTCCATGATAGGGTAGAGGTGAATCCTAGCTTATGGAAGGACTGTTCAGAAACCTGATAACAGAGGGGAAGAAGCTGCTCCTGAGTCTGGTGGTGTGTCCTTTCAAGCTTCTGTACCTTCTCCATGTCAGAAGCAGGGAGAGAAAGGAATTACCGGGGAGGGACATGTCTTTGCTATGTTGGCTTCTTTCCCGAGACAGTGTGAAGTGTGGATGGAGTTGATAGTCTATGTGATGGACTGGGCCACACTTCCATCTCTCTGCAATATTGTGCGGTGTTGAGCAGAGCAGTTCCCAAAACAAGCTGTGATGCAAACGATGAGTATGTTTTCTACAGTGCATCTGCAGAAGTCTGCAAGGTGACAGACCGAATTTCCTCAGGCTCCTCAGGAAGTCGAGGTGTTGCATCAATGTGGTTGGTCCACGACAGGTCATTGGTTATATTAGCGACAATAGTCATTTACTTTAAACATTGGAATTGGTGAATCTTTAGAATTTATTGCCACAGACGGCTGTGGAGGCTAAGGCATTGGGTATTTTTAAAGCTTTGTAAGGGTATCAAAAGGTTACGGGGAGAAGGCAGGAGAATGGGATTGAGAGAGAAAAATAGATCAGCCATGATTGGATGATGGAGTAGACTCAATGGGCTGAATGGCCTAATTCTGCTCCTGTGTGTTATGGTCTTATGTTTGGATTAAAATAAGTTGATTATGTCTCAATAACCATTGACTGCCATTATGGGTTTCACATTATTTATTATAAATGATATTCCAACAGAAAAGTTGAAGGTGGTCTCAAAGATAACATGCCGCCCAGAGAAACCTAAGGCTGGGCACCCTGTAATGCTGTCCAGTGAAGTTCGAGACGCAAATGCAGATCAAGCCCATATCATCTGGTACAAAGATACTTACCCTTTTGATGAACATCGGTATGTTACAAACACGCCATTTGAAAATGAATATGGTTTCACTACGACTTTAACTTACACACCAAAGGAAACAGATGGCAATCATATCCAAGTTTTCATTGATGTTAACATGGAAGAACATGTGAGAGATTTCGCCTTAATATTAAGTTGAATAAGCGAGTTCGGTATTCCAAAAAAACGCAAGGAATCATGGGATTTGTCATTTGCCATAAAGAAAAAGCGAACGAAGCGCCGGCTGAATAAACTATATAAATTCTTATCTTTATTCATGATTTATGTGTAAAAATATATTTAATCTGAGGAATGGGGGTGCCGTGTGGTCACATTATAGGAACGCAACGATGATAGTTTCTGAGTCGAATTTCACTATCCTGCTAATTTCAAAGCAGTGGAATTCTTCAGCCTCATCTATGAGAGACTCCCATAAATGGTCAATTCCTCATCCCCCCCAAAGGAACAGGTAGCGTGAGAGCGGGATGTAACAGCGAGAGAGAGGGGGCAGATGCGAGTGAGAGACAGGGGAGAGCGCAGACACAGACCCACCTCATCCGCAACCAGGATTGAACCCGGGTCCCCAGCGCCGCAAGCGCTGCCTAACCGCCACTGTCCCCTGACCCGTCCCCGTTCCGTTCCCCCCCCCCCCCCCCCCCCACCGAGTGTCCCATCCCCGCCCAGCGACCCCGGACCGACGACACCAATGGCCCCACGCCCATAGCCAGCGCGGAGAAGAAGCGGCAACCCCAGCTCAACTCCGCCTGTCTCGTCGGGCCAACCAACAGCCTCCAACCGACGGGACACCAGCCTCGGACACCACCGACGAGACACCAGGCCCACAGCCAGCGCGGAGAAGAAGTGCCAACTCCAGCCCAACCATGCTCCAACTCCTGAGGAACCCACTCCCCGATGAGCCGGGGAGCCGCCAGCAGCCGCCGGCCAAGCCCCCTGGTGCCGGCGAAAGCCGAGCACCAGCCATCAATGGGGACACACATAAAGCGCAGCAGCAACTTAGCTGGGACAGGCAGCATCCCCAGAGAAAAGGAATGGGTGACATTTCGGGTCGAGACATCTCCAGAGATGTTGCCTGAGCCGCCGAGCCACCGCAGCACCCAGTGTGCATCTCCGCCGATCACCGCCGCTCGGCCCCTGCCAACCGACAGCCACTGGACAAGGAGAGAGGCGCAGCCGACAGTCCCCGGCCCCCCAGGAGCCGGAGCAGAACCAGAACCGAAGCTAGCGCCTTTTCCCCGCGCAGTCTGCAAGCCCGGCCCGACACCTCCGGCTGCCCCCGGACATGGACGGGACACCCGGGAGGGGACGGGGACGGCTCAGCAACAACTCAACAGTGCCCGCAGCGCCGGAGACACGGGTCCATGAAGCAGCACGATCTCACTCACTCACCAAAGCATTAAGCAATAAAAACAACAAATTAATCTGAGCTTTTAACAAAAAAACAATAAATACAACTATTTCAAAGTTTGAAATCAGTATTTTCTTACCGAGAAGAATCAAAGCTGGAAAAAACGGATGAAATGAAGATCTGTTTGTACACAGCTCCACTGCTTCCAGCAATGTTTATGCAGTGACCTTTGACCTGGGCATGCGCAGTTGGAATACTGAACTCGCTTATTGATACAACATTTTTTGGAAGAATTTCAAACTGCAAGAATGTTGTTTGTTCTTTTCTGATGCTTATGAAAATTAACACGCTTTACTCATAATGTATAATTGAAGGCATTTCTTCAGTTTAGTTTATTTTCACATGTACCGAGGCACAGTGAAACGCTTCGGTACATGCAACTGGTTGCATGCTGACCGGTCATTGGAAAGACTATACATGATTACAATTGAGCCATCCACAAGATAAGATAAGGGAATAACGTGAATGATCAGTAAGGGTGTCAAGAGTTACAGGGAGAATGCGGGAGAGTGGGGTTGAGGGAATATTAGGCCTATCCCAATGGCCTAATTCTGCATTGTCAACCATGTTTACTATTGTAGTTATATATTTTTTACCCTTCTGATTGATAAATGAATCCAGTTTGGTTCCCATATATTTTTATCTAAGTCATATAAAGTTACATTGATCTAAAAGGCGAGATTGTGAAGGGAAGTGGGGGCAAAGTGCGATTCTTTTTAGAGTTACATCTGTCCACATTAGTTTAGTTTAGTGATACATCATGAAAAAGGCCCTTCAGCCAACTGAGTCCATGCCGACCATCAATCACACTCGTTCCATCTTGTCCCAATTTCACACCCACTCCCTACTCACTAGGGCCAATGTACAGAGGTTAATTAACCTACAAAACTACAAGTCTTTGAGATGTGAGAGGAAACCAGGCCACCCAGAGGAAACCCACACAGTCATAGGGAGAACATGCAAACTCCACACAGACAGCACCTTAGGTCAGGATCGAGCCTGGGCCTTTGGCGTTGAGAGGCAGCAGCTCTACCAGCTGCGCCTCTGTGTTGCCCTCAGTTATGTTAACACTAGGTGATTAATTAAACATCAGTGGCTGCTTAGACAAGGCACTTTGTACCATGACCCAGAAACTGTGGTACAAAGTGAGTTATCTGAACAGACACTGGGATTTAGTTAATAATTTCCCTGAATCTCCAACCCAGTATTTTTCCACGACTGGAATATTTTAGGAATAGCATCGGGGCTGATGGAATTAAATGTTAATGCTGCAGAGTTTGCAGTTACAGCCAGTTAGTAACAGAAGTTTAGAGTTTAGAAGGGGGACCTCATTGAAACTTACAGAATAGTGAAAGATATAGATAGTGGATGTGGAGAGGATGTTTCCACTGGTGGGAGAGTTTAGGACCAGAGGTTAGAGCCCTCAGAATTAAAGGGCACTCTTTTAGAAACGAGGTGAGGAGAAACTTCTTTAGTCATTGTCACAGAGGGCTGTGGAGGCCAAATCAGTGGATATTTTTAAGGCATAGATAGACACATTCTTGATTAGAACATGTGTCAAGGGTTATGGGGAGAAGGCAGGAAAATGGGATTAGGAGGCAGAGATCGGCCATGATTGAATGGCAGAGTAGTCTCAATGGGCCGAATGGCCTAATTTTGCTCCTATATCTTGTGAACTTGTAACAGGCACCAAGGATATAGCAGTCCATTTGGTAATCATTACATTTGTGGGAAAGAACTGCAGATGCTAGTTTAAATCGAAACTTGAATTTCGATTCTAAAGAAGAGTATCGACCCGAAACGTCACCCATTCCTTCTCACCAGTTACTCCAACATTTTGTGTCTACCCTGTGAATCATTACTTTAGTGACTTTGATCACCAGCTACCACTGCCTCAGGAGATCTTTGTAATCAGTGTGGCTTCTGAAATCTCAATCACATCAGAGTTTTTAAATAGGTGGCCATACAGATTTTTATTCATTTCACACAGTAATTAAATATTGTATCATTTGCATTTGCATAAGATGGTATTTTGAAATAATTTGTAATACTGTATGTATGTTCTATTTTGTAAACTTCTTTAACTTTTGATGCATGTAATAAATATTTTCTATCATAGAATGTGTGTGGATGTTTCATAAACCCCCAGAGATCTGAGTTGCTGTCATTGGTGGAGTCTGATATTGGCCCAGCTCTAAGCTGGCCACAGGTTTTGATTACCTGGTTTAATTTAGTTTAGAAATACAGTGTGGAAACAGGCCCTCCAGCCCACCGAGTCCGCACTGACCAGCGAAACCCGCACATTAACACGACCCTAAACACACTAGGGACAATTTGTACATTTATAACGCCAATCAACCTACAAACCTGTATGTCTTTGAAAACCGGAGCACCAGGAGGAAACCCACATGGTTACGGGGAGAACATACAAATTCCCTACAGGCAGCACCCGTCGTCAGGATCGAATCCGGGTTTCTGGCGCTGTAAGGCAGCAACTCTACCGCTACTGTGCTTAAAACATTGTGTTTTAAGACTAGCTGTATTTTAATAAAGTCTTAAAATGGAAAAAAAAAAATCAGTAATTGCAGCCAGGGCTAGATTAACACAGAAAATAGGTGCAGAGGAGGCCATTCGGCCCTTCGAGTCAGCACCGTCATTCATTGTGATCATGGCTGATCATCCACAATCAGTAACCCGTGCCTGCCTTTTCCCCATAACTCCGGTGTCTATTAAGTCATTTACATCTGCTAAATGGCATAAGGGATGCAACGAAAAAAGATTAGACTATGCAGAGAGTACAAGATGTGATCAAACGAGGCTGGCCAGAGAACAAGGAGGATGTTGAAACATAGAAACATAGAAAATAGGTGCAGGAGGAGGTCATTCGGACCTTCGAGCCAGCACCGCCATTCATTGTGATCATGGCTGATCGTCCCCTATCAATATCCCGTGCCTGCCTTCTCCCCATATCCCTTGACTCCACTAGCCCCTAGAGTTCTATCTAATGCCCCTGTCCCACTTAAACCTGAACGGAAACCTCTAGAAACTTTGCGCCCCACCCAAGGTTTCCGTGCGGTTCCCGGAGGTTGCAGGTAGTGGAAGCAGGTACCGCAGTTTTAAATGACCCCTTTATTCTAAGACTGTGGCTCCTGGTTCTGGACCCGCCCAACATTGGGAACATTTTTCCTGCATCTAGCTTGTCCAGTCTTTTTATAATTTTATATGTTTCTATAAGAGCCCCCTCATCCTTCTAAACTCCAGTGAATATAAGCCTAGTCTTTTCAATCTTTTCTCATATCACAATCCCGCCATCCCAGGGATCAATCTCGTGAACCTACGCTGCACTGCCTCAATCACAAGGATGTCCTTCCTCAAATTAGGAGACCAAAACTGTACACAATACTCCAGATGTGGTCTTACCAGAGCCCTATACAACTGCAGAAGAACCTCTTTACTCCTATACTGAAATCCTCTTGTTATGAAGACCAACATTCCATTAGCTTTATTCACTGCCGTGGCGAGTGGAGTGCCGCAAGGCTCGGTGTTGGGGCCACAACTGTTTACCATATATATTAATGATTTGGCTGGGGTAGGGAGGGGGGTGGAGAGGGAGGTGGGGCAGAGAGGGAGGGAGGGGGTAGAGATGGAGGGGGTAGAAAGGGTGGAGGGGGAGGGGGTAGAGAGGGAGGGGGGTAGAGGGGAAGGGGGTTAGAGTGGGAGGGGGTACAGGGTAGAGAGGGAGAGGAGTAGAGAGGGTAGAGGGGCAGAGAAGGAGCGGGGTAGAGACCCCACCCCATTTCCCTCATCCTCCCCTCACTCTCATTCCCTGTCCCAGCACCTACCCAGGTCGTAGAGCAGGGCCAGGGCCTGGATCTCGTACTCAGCACAGCCCTGGCTGTAGACTGCAGCCGTCAGCTCGGCCACGCATGGTCTCCAGTCCAGGCCCCGATTTCACCTCCGGGCTCGTCCCTGACCTCGGCTCGTCCTCGGTTCCACCGGCGGCATCTTTTTCGACGCCGGTCATAGCCCCGTCTCAAGCCCTGGCTCGGCCTTCACTCCAGCTCCAGGCCCAGTTGCCGGGCTAAGCCCGCGACAGCAGCCTCCCCACCGGGCCGCGTGCGTGCGTGGACCCGAGGACCCCGAGGGAGGGCGCGGGCGGGCGTGTACCCGAGGACCAGACTTGCCAGTTGATTGTGACGTTAGTCGGAATTTCTTTCTACAAAATGAGAGCTTGGAAAACTTTAATATTTTGAGGCGTGAGGGGGAGTGTAGACGTTTAAACAACTCTCCCTACCCCCTCCTCTCCCTCAATCCCCCCACTTTCCCTGATCAACTTCCCAGGATTTTATCCCTCCAATCCCCCAAACCCTCCCTCACCTCTTTGTGCGGAGTCGATGGAGCTGGGCTTAACGGGTCCGAGCCGAGCGTGCGGGGCAGAACGGGTCCCAGTGGGGCTGAGCGGGGCCCAACGGAGCCGAGCTGGGCCGAGCGGGATGGGGAAGGGGGTAGAGAGGGAGAGGGAGGTGAGGTAGGGCGAAGGGCAGAGATGGAGGGGGTTAGAGAGATGGAGGAGACTGGCCTAGAATGCTTGGGTCCCCCTTGGAGTGACCCATCCTGCCTTGCGAGTTGATTGTGGCGTCAGTCAGATTTTTTTTCTTCAAAATGAGAGCTTAGAAAACTTTAATATTTTGAAGCTGTTTTTAAAAGGTTAGAAACGTGTGAAATATAGGTTAAAATGCGGCAGGATGATATCCGATCCACGGAAAAATGTGAGTAGCATGTGTGAAAATGGGGAGGCTGTGGCCTAGCGTTTGGAAGATAGAAATTAAGGAGATTAAAAGAAAGCTGACACGACCCTGTCCCTCACTGGCACGAGAACAAAAGGAAGAGTTTTAGTTAAATACTAGACTAAGTGGGACGCGTTAGTCCCATTTTCATTCGGGAGGCCTGGTCCCACAATGTTCCACCACTCACGCATAGCCCCCAACTGCGCAGGTGCGGCTGACGGGTTCCCGTTGTGATGCCCCTGATCCCCCCTCCTCCCCTCACTCCCCCCATTCCGCCCCTTGCCCATCTCCCCCCCCCACGCATTCACTCCATCCCCCCTCAACCACCCCCCCCCCACCCCCCCCCCCTCATTCACACTTAGCGGCTCTCCGGTGGCACAACCATTCCTACCCTTAGGGTTCCCATTGTGACGTAGCACACATACGTGCTACTGCGCAGGAGAGTGGAAAAGGGATTTATTAAAGATTAAAATGTGAATAACTCCTAAAATATAACAACAATTTAAAGGTTAAAGATAAGATTTATTCAGTCTATTCTTTCTTGTTGAGTCCTGCAGCCAGGCGAGGACTTCAGGCGGGGCCGGTGGGGAGGGGAGCAGGGCCGGATTTACGGATAAGCTAGACAAGCTTAAGCTTAGGGCCTCGAGATCTAGGGGGTCTACTCACCTCGCCGCCCCACCGACCATCAGCCCACCGGGACCTCCTACTCTTTGCCTGCTGATCCTGGCCACTCCACCGCCCTCCAGCAGCCCGCAGTCGTCACCTCAGCACCAGGCTTGAAGTTCCTACGCTGCAGATTCCCACTCCCCCGGGTTTGACTGCGCTGGGTCATAGTGCTAGGCCCCCCAACCCTGGTAACCTCAGTGGCTGTTCCACTGGGTCTTCCCCATTCCCCTCAAACCATGTGACCCCAGCTCTTCCCCACCCACACTACAGTCTTCATACCCCCCTACTCCCTGATCACCCACCACCCCTCCACCAGCCTCGGCCTCAGTCCACTCGCCTGCCTTCCTCCGGCCCCAACCCCCATCCCTGCCGTGTGTTCACCATCCCCCCTGACCTCCCCTCTCAGATACCGAAAGGTCTGTCCTCAGCAGTGGCCTCACCTTTGTCCCCACCTCAATGAGTTCCGCGCCCACCGCGATTTGGAGCCCTTCTTCAATCGCCTCTGCCTCACACAGTTCTTCCATGGGAAGGAGTCCTCGCCCCCATTGATGATCCCTTTGCCCATCTCCAACGGACCCTCTCCTCTTGGACTCCCCCCATGGCCATTGGTACAGTGAAATTTGGAGGTCACCATCCGACGTCAGAACGGGATAACAGTCTCGGCGGCTTGGACTTCCGAATCGACCACTTCCTACCGGAGACCGCGGCTCCCGAACTCCACAGGCTGAGCTGGGTGGAGATTCACGCTGGCGGCCCTCGGCAAAGGGTTCCCAGGGCTCCGCGATGTTGAAATCAGTGCGGCCTGAGGCTGGGAGCTCGGCAAACCACAGCTCCATGATGTTGAAGCAGCAGGCCCAACACTCCAGAGCTTCAAACGGCGATCCAGGTAAGGCATCGCCCGCTCCGCGGTGAATCCAATAACCATTAAAACCAACTGTTTAATGACAACATACAGTAGGATCTAAAAGTGTCACACTGTCACTGTCGGGTAGTCATGGTCCTCTAGTCGTGGGGGTGGGAGATTGGGAGGGGGGGCCCTCACAAGTGAAATAGCTTAGGGCCTCTATATCTAAATCCGGCCCTGGAGGGGAGCGATGCGGGGACCTGTGGAAGGAACATGCTACAGCTGGGGATAGCCAGCTTCTGGTGGGTGCCGGTGGGGTGGGGAGCGTCCTGCTGCCGGTGGAGGGGGATGGCTTCAAGTGGGGGCCAGCATGGAGCTTCCTGCAGCCGGGGGTGGGAGAAGGCTCCAAGCGGGAGAGTTCTGCAGCCAGGGTACAGGGAAGGCCTCAGGCTGGGCCAGCAGGAGTGTTCTGTAGCCATGGAAATGCCAGCTTCAGACGGGCCTGTCGTTGGCGTTCCCAACGGCTTCAGGCGGAGACCGGTGGGGAGCATTGTGCAGCTTGAGATGGGGACAGCTTCAGGCGGGGGTTGGCGGGAGCATCCTGTAGCCGGGGGAGGTGGACGGTTTCAGGCAGGGGCCAGCGGGAGACACGCTAGAGGCAGGAAACATGTTCCCGATGTTGGGGGAGTCCAGAACCAGGGGCCACAATTTAAGAATAAGGAGTAAGCCATTTAGAAAGGAGATGAGGAAACACTTTTTCTCACAGAGAGTGGGGAGTCTGTGGAATTCTCTGCCTCAGAGGAAGGTGGAGGCCAGTTATCTGGATGCTTTCAAGAGAGAGCTAGATAGGGCTCTTAAAGATAGCGGAGTTAGGGGATATGGGGAGAAGGCAGGAACGGGGTACTGATTGGGGATGATCAGCCATGATCACATTGAATGGCGGTGCTGGCTCGAAGGGCCAAATGGCCTACTCCTGCACCTATTGTCTATTGTCTATTGAGTGTCCTGTAGCCGGGGAGGGGACGGCTTCAGGCGGCGACCGGTGAGAGGGGGGGGGGGGGGGGGTGGTGAGAGGTTGAGCGTCCTGCAGCTGGGGGAGGGGGGAACGGCTTCAGACAGGGTGGGGGGAGCATCCTATAGCCGGGATAGGGGACTTTCTGGAGGGCTGGTACAGGTTTTGTAGGGCCAAATGGGGGGGGTGGGGTGAGGGGGTGCATCCTGTAGCAGGGGATGGGGACAGTTTCAGGCAGGGGCCGGCGAGAGCGTTCTGTAGCTGGGGACGGTGACGGCTTCAGGCAGGGTGGGGGTGTAGTGTTCTGTAGCCCGGAGAGGGGTGGCTTCGGGCGGGGGCTGTCGGGGGCTGGTGGCCTGACGGGGGCTGTCGCTTTAGTGGGATGGGGACGGCTTCAAGCGGGGGCAGCTGGAGCGGGGTGGGGAGCTTCCTGCAGCTGGGCAAGGGACGGTTTAAAGTGGGGGCCAGTGGGGGGGAGGAGCGTCTGCTGCTGGGGACGGGGACGCCTTCAGGTGGGGGCCGGCAGGAGGGGGGACTTTCTGGAGGGCTAGTAGTGTTGTGGGCCGAAGGGACTGCGTTCCATGGGGCTAGTATGGACATTGTGGGCCAAGGGGACATTTCTTGGACTAGTGCAAGTGTTGTGTGCCGAATGGACTGCAGCTGGGGACAGGACGGCTTCAGGAGGGGGTCGGTGGGAGCGTTCAACTTTCATTCCGCTCCTTTAGCTTTACTCTCCTCGCCGCCAATGATGATTGACAGTGGGTGCCGGAAGGGGGGTCGCGGTCCTAGCGAATGCAGGGGAGAAGAACAAAAACCTTCATAACCTTTGTAATATTCCACCATTCGAAACAAAACTTGGTGCGCTAGCAGCACAGGAGAATGGTGAGTAAGGTGGGGGGAAATCGTAGCGCCATCGGGTACCATTTTTGCACAAATGTAAAAACAACTCAAACCGGAAAAGGACAAGATGAGAGTTTTAGTTGTATACTAGACTGTGGGACCAGCTTCACATGGGAGGGCTGGTCCCCCAACGCAATATACCACCTCTCCATCAATTCCAACAAACACAAACACACAAACACACAAACACACACACACACACACACACACACACACACACACACACACACACACACACACACACACACACACACACACACACACACACACACACACACTCACACATACGCACTCACAAACACACACTCACACTCACACACTCACACTCACACACACTGACTCATACACCATATATATGACAGTAAACTTTCTTGAATCCACTCACACGGCTGAGTGCGGCCTCTCCACTGTGGGGCTTCCACAGTCAGCAGCACTTCCACAATCAGCGCGACCTCTGCACTCACCGGAAATTACGCAATCAGTGCGACGTGTCCACTAAGCGGAAGTCACAAATTGAGCGGGACTTGTGGATTGAACTCAGTCGGACCTAATAAAGCATTTCTTCCTTCCAAACACAGTCAGACCTAATAAAGCATTTATTCCTTCCAAACACAGTTGGACCTAATAAAGTATTTATTCTTTCCAAACACAGTCGGACCTATTAAAGCATTTATTCCTTCCAAACACAGTCAGACCTAATAAAACATAGCAGTTTCAAGCACAGGCAGGGCAGCAGGCCAAACAACTCATGGCATTGTCATTTCATTTCATTTCATTTCCACTTAACCATCGCACTTCCAATCTTTCCTCATATGACAGTCCCGCCATCCTGGGGATTAACCTCGTGAACCTACGTTGCACTCCCTGAATAGCAAGGATGTCCTTCCTCAAATTTGGAGACCAAAACGGCACACAATACTCCAGATGTGGTCTCACCAGGGCCCTGTACAACAGTAGAAGGACCTCTTCACTCCTATACATCAGATTGTCTAATGTTTGCTAAAAAAAACTTTCATCTCGCCTGCCCTTCATTATCTCTACAGTAAAGTTTGAAATGTTGATCAGATCTTATCAGTAGAGGATTCAAAGTTCGACAACTTGAGCAGAGTTCTCTTTCCACTGCCCTGAACGTGAGATAAAACACCACTTTCAGCATACACAGGCTCCATTTCACCTTCCTTCTTTTTCAGCTGAGTCCCAGTTTATATTCTCTCCCATGAAGAAATATATTTTCCACAATCATCCCATCAACTTCCCTCAAGATTTAATTTGTTTCAATCAGTCTGCTCTCATTATAGTAAACAACAGCAGAAATAAGCTTATGCACCTTCCTTACCCCAACATATTTTCCTGAAAATGTTCAGTATAAGTTACTCAAAATTCTAGCAGTTTCTTGCATCTTCTTAACCAAATAACCAATACTGTAAAGGTTTTCAGATATGGTCTCATTTAGCTAAAATATAACTTCCATTAACAGTCATATAGCGTGGAAACAAGCCCATTGACTCAACTTGTCCACATCCACACCAACCAATATACCCCATCGAAACTTGTACCATCAGATGTGGGAGGTCATGGAGTCGGATGGCCCTCCAGACGTCCACATCTGCACCAGGTGCATCGAGATGGGGCTCCTAAGGGACCGTATTAGGATCCCGGAGCAGCAGCTCGATGACCTCTGTCAGGTCAGGGAGAGTGAGGAGGTCATAGAGAGGAGTTATAGGGAGGTCTGGATGATGGTGTGGTAAATTGGATTAGTAAGTATGCAGATGATACTAAGATAGGTGGGGTTGGGGATAATGAAGTAGATTTTCAAAGTCTACAGATAGATTTATGCCAGTTGGAAGAGTGGGCTGAAAGATGGCAGATGGAGTTTAATGCTGATAAGTGTGAGGTGCTACATCTTGGCAGGACAAATCAAAATAGGACGTACATGGTAAATGGTAGGGAATTGAAGAATGCAGGTGAACAGAGGGATCTGGGAATAACTGTGCACAGTTCCCTGAAAGTGGAATCTCATGTAGATAGGGTGGTAAAGAAAGCTTTTGGTGTGCTGGCCTTTATAAATCAGAGCATTGAGTATAGAAGTTGGGATGTAATGTTAAAATTGTACAAGGCATTGGTGAGGCCAATTCTGGAGTATGGGGTACAATTTTGGTCGCCTAATTATAGGAAGGATGTCAACAAAATAGAGAGAGTACAGAGGAGATTTACTAGAATGTTGCCTAGGTTTCAGCAACTAAGTTACAAAGAAAGGTTGAACAAGTTAGGGCTTTATTCTTTGGAGCGCAGAAGGTTAAGGGGGGACTTGATAGAGGTCTTTAAAATAATGAGAGGGATAGACAGAGTTGACGTGGATAAGCTTTTCCCACTGAGAGTAGGGAAGATTCAAACAAGGGGACATGACTTGAGAATTAAGGGACAGAAGTTTAGGGGTAACATGAGGGGGAACTTCTTTACTCAGAGAGTGGTGGCTGTGTGGAATGAGCTTCCAGGGAAGGTGGTGGAGGCAGGTTCGTTTTTATCATTTAAAAATAAATTGGATAGTTATATGGACGGGAAAGGAATGGAGGGTTATGGTCTGAGCGCAGGTATATGGGACTAGGGGAGAATACGTGTTTGGCACGGACTAGAAGGGTCGAGATGGCCTGTTTCCGTGCTGTAATTGTTATATGGTTATATGGAGGTGGTCACTCCAAAACCACGGGAGAGAGACATGTGGATCATGCTAAGGAAGGGCAAGGGGCAGAGGCAGGGACGAGTGAGTACTCCAATGTCGGTACACCTTGCAAATAAGTACTCCTGTTTGAGTACGGAGGGGGGTGACGGCCTGCCCGGGGGTAGCGACAGCGGACGGGCCTCCAGCACCGAGACCGGCCCTGTTGCTCTGAAAGGTAGGGACAAAAAGAAGAGGGCAATAGTAATTGGGGACTCTATTGTTAGGGGGTCGGATAGGCGATTCTGTGGACGCAGTCGGGAGACCAGGATGGTGGTCTGCCTCCCTGGTGCCAAGGTCTCGGACGTGTCTCAACGCATCCAAGATATCCTGAAATCAGAGGGAGAGGAGACTGAGGTCGTTATACATATAGGTACCAATGACATAGGTAAAAAAAGGGAAGAGGTCCTGAAGGGAGGATTTAGGGAGTTGGGAGGAGAGTTAAGGAAAAGGACCAAAAAGGTAACAATCTCAGGATTACTGCCTGTGCCACGCGACAGTGAGAGTAGGAATGGAGCGAGGTGGAGGATAAATGCGTGGCTGAAAGACTGGTGCAGAGGGCAGGGATTCAAGTTTCTGGATCATTGGGACTTATTTTGGGGAAGGTGGGACCTGTACAGAAAGGATGGGTTGCACTTGAACCCGAGGGGGACCAATATCCTGGCGGGGAAATTTGCAAAGGCTACTGGGGAGACTTTAAACTAGAATGGTTGGGGCGAGGGACTCAAATAGAGAAAGCTAGTAGACAGAATGGGAGGCAGGAAGCAGAAAAGGGAAGCACTCGGACACAAGAGGAGAAAGAAGAAAAAGGAAATAAACAGAGAATAAGAGGTGGTGGGTTTCTTAAATGTGCATATTTTAATGCTAGGAGCATTTTAAGAAAGGTGGATGAGCTTAGAGCCTGGATTGACACCTGGAAGTATGATGTTGTGGCGATCAGTGAAACATGGTTGCAGGAGGGCTGTGATTGGAAACTAAATATTCCAGGATTTCGTTGCTTTAGGTGTGATAGAATTGGAGGGGCAAGAGGTGGAGGTGTTGCATTGCTTGTCAGGGAAGATATTACAGCAGTGCTTTGGCAGGATAGATTGGAGGGCTGATCTAGGGAGGCTATTTGGGTGGAACTGAGAAGTGGGAAAGGTGTAGCAACACTTATAGGGGTGTATTATAGACCGCCAAATGGGGATCGAGAATTGGAAGAGCAAATATGTAAGGAGATAGCAGATATTAGTAGTAAGCACAAGGTAGTGATTGTGGGAGATTTCAACTTTCCACACATAGACTGGGAAACACATTCTGTAAATGGGTTGGATGGTTTGGAGTTTGTAAAATGTGTGCAGGATAGTTTTCTGCAGCAATACATAGAGGTACCTACTAGAGGAGGGGCGGTGCTGGACCTCCTGTTAGGAAATGAGACGGGACAGGTGGCGGAGGTATGCGTTGGGGAGCACTTCGGGTCCAGCGATCACAATACCATTAGTTTCAATATAATTATGGAGAGGGTCAGAACTGGACCTAGGGTTGAGATTTTTGATTGGAGAAAAGCTAACTTTGATGAGATGCGAAATGATTTAAAAGGAGTCAACTGGGACATTTTGTTTTATGGGAAGGATGTAGAAGAGAAATGGAGGACATTTAAAGGGGACATTTTAAGAGTACAGAATCTTTGTGTTCCTGTTCGGTTGAAAGGAAACAGTAAAAATTGGAAAGAGCCCTGGTTTTCAAGGGAAATTGGACATCTTGTTCGGAAAAAGAGGGAGATCTACACTAATTATAGGCAGCATGAAGTAAATGAGGTGCTTGAGGAGTATAAGGAATGTAAAAAGAATCTTAAGAAAGAAATTAGAAAAGCTAAAAGAAGATATGAGGTTGCTTTGGCAAGTAAGGTGAAAGTAAATCCAAAGGGTTTCTACAGCTACATTAATAGCAAAAGGATAACGAGGGATATAATTGGTCCATTGGAGAGACAGAGTGGACAGCTATCTGCAGAGCCAAAAGAGATGGGGGAGATATTGAACAATTTATTTTCTTCGGTATTCACCAAGGAGAAGGATATTGAATTATGTGAGGTAAGGGAAACTAGTAGAGTAGCTATGGATACTATGAGTTTCAAAGTAAAAGAAGTACTGACACTTTTGAAAAATATAAAAGTGGATAAGTCTCCAGGTTGTGACAGGATATTCCCTAGGACATTGAGGGAAGTTAGTGTAGAAATAGCTGGGGCTATGAAAGAAATATTTCAAATGTCATTAGAAACGGGAATAGTCCCCGAGGATTGGCGTACTGCGCATGTTGTTCCATTGTTTAAAAAGGGTTCTAAGAGTAAACCTAGCAATTATAGACCTGTTAGTTTGACTTCAGTGGTGGGCAAATTAATGGAAAAGATAGTTAGAGATAATATATATATAAGCATCTGGATAAACAGGGTCTGATTAGGAACAGTCAACATGGATTTGTGCCTGGAAGGTCATGTTTTACTAATCTTCTTGAATTTTTTGAAGAGGTTACTAGGGAAATTGACGAGGGTAAAGCAGTGGATGTTGTCTATATGGACTTTAGTAAGGCCTTTGACAAGGTTCCTCATGGAAGGTTGGTTAAGAAGGTTCAACTGTTGGGTATAAATGTAGGAGTAGCAAGATGGATTCAACAGTAGCTGAATGGGAGAAGTCAGAGGGTAATGGTGGATGGCTGTTTGTCGGGTTGGAGGCAGGTGACTAGTGGGGTGCCTCAGGGATCTGTGTTGGGTCCTTTGTTGATTGTCATGTACATCAATGATCTGGATGAAGGTATGGTAAATTGGATTACTAAGTATGCAGATGATACCAAGATAGGGGGTGTTGTGGATAATGAAGAGGATTTCCAAAGTCTACAGAGTGATTTAGGCCATTTGGAAGAATGGGCTGAAAGATGGCAGATGGAGTTTAATGCTGATAAATGTGAGGTGGCAGGACAAATCAAAATAGGACGTACATGGTAAATGGTAGGGAATTGAAGAATACAGTTGAACAGAGGGATCTGGGAATAACCGTGCATAGTTCCTTGAAGGTGGAATCTCATGTAGATAGGGTGGTAAAGAAAGCTTTTGGTATGCTAGCCTTTATAAATCATAGCATTGAGTATAGAAGCTGGGATGTAATGTTAAAATTGTACAAGGCATTGGTGAGACCAAATCTGGAGTATGGTGTACAATTTTGGTCGCCCAATTATAGGAAGGATGTCAACAAAATAGAGAGAGTACAGAGGAGATTTACTAGAATGTTGCCTGGGTTTCAACAACTAAGTTACAGAGAAAGGTTGAATAAGTGACTAGTGGGGTGCCTCAGGGATCTGTGTTGGGTCCTTTGTTGTTTGTCATGTACATCAATGATCTGGATGAAGGGGTGGTAAATTGGATTAGTAAGTATGCAGATGATACCAAGATAGGGGGTGTTGTGGATAATGAAGAGGATTTCCAAAGTCTACAGAGTGATTTAGGCCATTTGGAAAAATGGGCTGAAAGATGGCAGATGGAGTTTAATGCTGATAAATGTGAGGTGTTACACCTTGGCAGGACAAATCAAAATAGGACGTACATGATAAATGGTAGGGAATTGAAGAATACAGTTGAACAGAGGGATCTGGGAATAACCGTGCATAGTTCCTTAAAGGTGGAATCTCATATAGATAGGGTGGTAAAGAAAGCTTTTGGTATGCTAGCCTTTATAAATCAGAGCATTGAGTATAGAAGCTGGGATGTAATGTTAAAATTGTACAAGGCATTGGTGAGACCAAATCTGGAGTATGGTGTACAATTTTGGTCGCCCAATTATAGGAAGGATGTCAACAAAATAGAGAGAGTACAGAGGAGATTTACTAGAATGTTGCCTGGGTTTCAACAACTAAGTTACAGAGATAGGTTGAATAAGTTAGGTCTTTATTCTCTGGAGCGCAGAAGGTTAAGGGGGGACTTGATAGAGGTCTTTAAAATGATGAGAGGGATAGACAGAGTTGACGTGATCAAGCTTTTCCCTTTGAGAATAGGGAAGATTCAAACAAGAGGACATGACTTCAGAATTAAGGGACAGAAGTTTAGGGGTAACATGAGGGGGAACTTCTTTACTCAGAGAGTGGTAGCGGTGTGGAATGAGCTTCCAGTGGAAGTGGTGGCGGAAGGTTCGTTGGTATCATTTAAAAATAAATTGGATAGGCATATGGATGAGAAGGGAATGGAGGGTTATGGTATGAGTGCAGGCAGGTGGGACTAAGGGAAAAAAGTTGTTCGGCACGGACTTGTAGGGCCGAGATGGCCTGTTTCCGTGCTGTAATTGTTATAAGTTAGGTCTTTATTCTCTGGAGCGCAGAAGGTTAAGGGGGGACTTGATAGAGGTCTTTAAAATGATGAGAGGGATAGACAGAGTTGATGTGGACAAGCTTTTCCCTTTGAGAATAGGGAAGATTCAAACAAGAGGACATGACTTCAGAATTAAGGGACAGAAGTTTAGGGGTAACATGAGGGGGAACTTCTTTACTCAGAGTGGTAGCGGTGTGGAATGAGCTTCCAGTGGAAGTGGTGGAGGCAGGTTCGATGGTATCATTTAAAAATAAATTGGATAGGCATATGGATGAGAAGGGAATGGAGGGTTATGGTATGAGTGCAGGAAGGTAGGACTAAGGGAAAATAATTGTTCGGCACGGACTTGTAGGGCCGAGATGGCCTGTTTCCGTGCTGTAATTGTTATATGGTTATATGGTTATATCTGCATGAATATGGTCCTTATTTCTCTAAACCTATCCTATCCATGTACCTGTCTAAATGTTTCTGAAACATTGTGATGGTAACTGCCTAAACTACCCCCACCGGCAGCTTACTCCTTACACCCACAGGATCCTATTAAATCTTTCCCCTCTCAACTTAAACCTATGTGTAATATGAAAAAGTGACACAAAGTGCTGGAGTGACTCAACGGCTCAGGCAGCATCTCTGGAGGACATGGATAGGTGACATTTTGGGTTAGGACCCTTCTTCAGACTAATTGTAGAATCTGACTGATTCAGTCCTGATATCAGGTGCTGTCTGTGTGGAGTTTTTAGACTGAAGAAGGGTCCCGACTGAAACCTAGGGGTGGAAACAAAGCCTGGTAAGGCCCAGAACAGCATGGATATAGGAAGGGGAATTAATATGGTTAGCTTACTTAGCCCCAGTTCCCGTTCTGCAAACCTGAAACATTGCTTGCCCGTTTCCCTCTACGCTGACCCGCTGAGTTCCTCCAGTAATTTGTGTTTTGCTCAAGATTCTGGCATCTGCTTCTCCTGTCGTCCTTTAAATTTACCGTCCTCACTGAAATCGCCACATCATTACTGTGTGGCATCAAGGCATGCGGTGGGGAGGGGAGGGGAGGGAGGTGCGAAGAGATAAAGATGTGGGAGAGGGGGAGACAGGGAAGTGGAGGGGGAGAGAAAGAGAGTGACTGAGAGCTGATAGGAAAGAGTGTGGGAATGTGGGAGAGTGCAGGACACATTGCAAGAAGGGAACTGAAGGGAAGTTGTTGTGATATTTACGATTCTACTCCTTTTATGCATTGGAAGGGTTTAGGGAACCGTATAACCATTGACGTTAGGCATTGTTCTGAGCCAGTCTGTTAATGGTGCAGCCCCTCAGCTGTACACAAATCACCCCTAACCTCAGCTGTACACAAATCACCAGGGGTGCCGAAAGATTGGCAGCCCCGCCAACAGTTTGTCCATTTTTTTGTCTTTTTAAATGTTTTTAGTATGTGTTAAAAGTTTGTGTAAATGTTCTCGGGTTTGTTTTATGTGGGGGGAGGGGGTTGGGGGAAACTTTTTTTTCAGTTTCTTACCTTGCCGGAGATGCAATTTTTTTCCGGGTCGCATCTCTGGTCGCTCCGCGGCCGACCAGCGATGGAGCTGGAGGACTCCTTGGATTGATTTTGAGCCCCACAGCGGGGCATGGACTTAACATCGGAGCCGATCTTTTGCCTGGGATCGCTCCAACCGCGGGAGAGGCTAGTCGGGAGCTCCAACGACGCAGAGGCTCGACCAGCCCCGACACGGTGTTCGATCGCCCGGCGCGGGGGAGCTGACATCCCCCCGATGCAGGAGCTCATCGCCCCGTGCAGAGGGCCAAAATGCCACCAGCTACGGGAGTCAAGATCATCCCGTCAACGGAGGGCTCAAGGCCACCGACCACGGAGAGCAAAGAAGAGAGAGATTTGAACTTTTTAACACCTTCCATCACAGTAAGGAATGTAGAGGAGTCACTGTGGTGGATGTTTATGTTAAAATGTATTTTGTGTGTTCCGTTGCTTTGTACTTGTATGACTGACTTGGCAAATGAAATTCCTCGTATGATGCAAAACATACTTGGCTAATAAAGTATTATTGTGATTGTGACCTCAGCTGTACACCAATCACCCCCAAACCTCACCTTTACACCAATCACCCCCTAACCTCACCTGCAAATGCCTATCATCACCTTCCTCACCTGTATCTACCTGTCACTTGCCAAATTCAGTCCTGTGCTTACCGCTATTTCCCACCCTTTTCTGCCCCCCCCCCCCTGTCTCCATTCAGTCCAAAGAAGGGTCATGTTAGGTGCGGACACTGTGGGCCGAAGGGCCTGTTCCTCTATGGAGACACAAGGAACTGCAGATGCTGGAAACTTGAACAAAACACAGTGCTGGGGCAACTCAGCGGGTCAGTCAGCATCTGTGGAGGGAATGCACTGGTGACATTTGATTAAAGTCTGAAGAAGGGTCCAAACTCAAAATGCTGAGTTTCTCCAGCTTTTTTGTGTACCTTCGATTTTCCAGCATCTGCAGTTCCTTCTTAAACTCCCAAATCAAAATGTTGTCTCTCCATTCCCTCAACAGATGCTGCATGACGCGTTGAGTTTCCCTTGCACTTTGTGTTTTGCAGTACTGTTCTCTATTAAGAATTATATGTATTATTATAAATAAAATGTATCTTTGAAATTAAAAATCCCCTCCATAGATGATTCCTGATGCACTCCAGTACTTTGTGTTTTGCAGTACTGTTCAATTAAGAGTTTTATATACATATTTTATCATGACTAAAGTTTAATTTTGACATAAAACACATTCCCACAACAGATGCTGCCTGACCCCAGTTACCCCAGCACCCTGTTTTTTGATGATGAGGATACTTTATTCACTTGTACCCAGCTAGGTACAGTGAAAATCTTTGTTTTTGCATAAAAAGTATAGAAAAGAGTCACCACAAAGTTACAAAAAGTACTTATTCCTTGGTATTTCGCTCCCTGGAGCGAGAAGTACTAGGCTCCCCTGGAGCCCCATCCACGGCCCGGACCTGGAGCTCCATCCACGGCCCGACCTGGAGCTCCATCCACTGCCCGGACCTGGAGCTCCATCCACTGCCCGGACCTGGAGCTCCATCCACGGCCCGGACCTGGTGCTCCATCCACGGCCCGGACCTGGTGCTCCATCCACGGCCCGGACCTGGAGCTCCATCCACAGCCAGGTTGTCCGAGGCTCCGACCTCGTCCTCGGGGTTCCGATTCAACACTGAAGACTCCGACCCGGCACCGCGCCGGCGTCTCCCTACAGGGCCGGCGGCGCCCAGTTCGAGTCTGTACTCTATGTATTTATTTTATATATTTAGTTATTATAGATACAGTTTGTTTTCACAATAAAACCAATCCCCTCCACAGTTGTTGCCTGACCCACCTCGTTACTCCAGCACGTTTCCCTTTGCTGGACTGGCCTATGTGCTATTAAGCATCTTCATTTGCGGATGACACAAAGCTGGGTGGCAGAGTGTGCACCAGTGTGTGTGTGTCTGCCCGGGAGAGCTGTGTGTGTGTCTCTCTGTGTTGGACAGAACAGTGTATGTGTGAACGCGGTTGCCCATCGCCTGTGGAGCCGGGGGCGGACACAGACGAGCTCTCCCCGCCCGCCTGTCACGCCAGCGCAGCGTCAGTGTACGGGCGAAAGTGAAAGTAAAGAGTGCGGAGGTTTGGGCGGTGTCGGGGCTCAGGGCACCAGGGCGGCGGGGCTCAGGGCCACGGGTGTCGGGGTTCAGGGCACCAGGGCGGCGGGGCTCAGGGCCGCGGGTGTCGGGGCACCAGGTTGGTGTCGGGGTGAAGCGAGGCGGCCATGCCGTGCAGTGGCGACTTGTGGCCGGCCCTGTTCCCGGGACTCATCGCTGTGCTCGCCCTGCTCGGGGCCGCAGGTAAGGCGGGGCTGGGACGCTACCTCTCTCACACCCAGAGGCAAGGACGACACTGCCGCCGCATCCCGCCGCCCCCTCACCAAGGAATGCACACTCACACCAGTGTACACTCACTCCAGTGTACACTCCCACACTCACTCCAGTGTACACTCACTCCAGTGTACACTCACACTCACTCCAGTGTACACCCATTCCAGTGTACACCCGCACCAGTGTACGCTCACTCTCACACTTACGTACACTCAATCTCACACCAACATACACGCTTTCACCAATGCCCATTTACTCTCACCGATGTACACACACTCACACATATGTACACACAATCAAACACCAATGCACACTCAATCTCACACCACTGTACACTCATTTTCCCACCACTGTACACTCAATCTCACACCAACCAGTGACAAGTTGCATTGATACTAAATGTTCTCTGCACTCTTTACAGTTTATTGCCATCAATCTGAAAAAGGTGCAGAGAGGATTCAGCAGGATTTTGGCAGGGCCTGAGCTCTGGGGAGAGGTTGGGCAGGCTGGGACTATTCCTTGGAGGGCAGGAGGCTGAGGGGTGATCTTATAGAGGTGTATACTATCACGAGGGGAATAGATAAATATACACTCTTGCTCAGGGTAGGGGAATCAAGAACCACATAGGTTTAAGGTGAGGGGAGAAAGATTTAATAGGAACCTGAAGGACAATGTTTATCAACAAATGAATTAAAAATCTGGGGTAGATAAGAATGCTGGAGAAACTCAGCATCTATGGAGCGAAGGAATAGGTGACATTTTGGGTCGAGACCCTTCTTCAGATTATTGGGATTATTTTGCTAAAGTGAATATGAATTCATGATACATTTTCAAGTGCTGTATACGTAGTTTGCACGTTTTCCCTGTAACTGCGTGGGTTTTCCCCGGGTGCTCCAGTTTCCTCCCACACTCCAAAGACGTGCAGTTTCTTAGGTTAATTGGTTTCAGTAAATTTATAAATTGTCCCTAGTGTGTAGGATCATAAGAACATAAGTGATGGGAGTAGAATTAGGCCATTTGGCCCATCAAGTCTGCTCCACCATTCAGTCATGGCTGATCTATCTCCCTCCTAACCCGATTCTCCTGCCTTCTCCCCATAACCTCTGACACCCGTCCTAATCAAAAATCTACCTATCTCAGCCTTAACTATATCCACTGACTGCCTCCACAGCCTTCCGTGGCAAAGAATCCCACAGATTCACCAGGATAGTGCTTGTGTATCGCTGGTTGGCATGGACTCGATGGGCCAAAGGGGCTGTTTCCACTCTATCTCTAAACTAAATTTTCACACTGCACCACCGTGGCAAAATTCTCTAAACATTTGTTTCCTACTTTTTGTTTGGCGATTTGTTTGTAGACTGGCAACTTGTTTCTCTATGATTGCAGAAGGAGGAGATCTGGTTGTGTCAATGAATTCAAAAATGGTGGAAGTCTTTGTGAATAAAGATGCCCTTCTTGAATGCCGAGTGTCTGGTTACAAGACCAGTGAGATCAACCTTCAAAATGTGGGTGTCATCTGGTACCTTAAAACGTTGGGGGCCCCCAGGGCGGAAGTGTATAAATTCAGCGCAGGAAAGCATACACCTTACAGAAAAGATGCTGCGATTTTTGATGATGAGTTAAAGAAGGGAATTGCCTCTCTCTTCCTGCCACTTGTTCAATTTAATGAAGAAGGAGATTATACCTGCGTAGTCTTCATCAGCCCGGACCAGGGAAGCGGCAAATCTACAATGATTGTTTCAGGTAAAAACAATTAACAAATATTTCAGGCATGCACAGTGGCGCAGCGGGTAGATCTGCTATCTCACATTCCAGAGACACCGGTTCGATCCTGACCTCGTCAGTGTGGAGTTTGTACGTTCTCCCTGTAATTGGTTTGCTCCGGGTTCCTCCCACCCTCTAAACATGTGCAGGTTTGTAGGTTAATTGGCTTTGGTAAAATTATTAAATTGTCCCTACTGTGTAGGATAGTGCTAGTGTACGGGGTGATTGCTGGTCGGCATGGACTCGGTGGTCTAAAGGGCCTGTTTCCACTCCGTATCTCTAAAGCCTGAAGTCTAATGAATTTGTCCTCTGATTATATGTCTTTGATATTTTCACCCAGGGATTAAACATTCTGACAATCTACTCTTTGAAACGGATCACAAAAAATTATTCACTCAATCGTTATATATATATGTAATTGCAAGCTGTGTAGCTATACACCTGTAAACTAAAAATAAAAATACCCAACACATCTCCACCATGTGTCTACGCAACCTCCGACATTCCAGAGAAAACAATGCAAGTCTGTCCAACTTCTCCTTGTAGCTAATACCACCTAATACATCAACTTTCTACCCGGAAAGGACATAAAATGCTGGAGTAACCCATGTGTTCCGACTCGAAACATCACCTGTCCATGTTCTCCAGGGATGCTGCCTGACCCACTGTTACTCCCAACAATTCGTGTCTTTTTGTAAACCAGCCCACCTACAGTTCTTTCCATCGGCATTCTAGTTGATTGTGGGGAAAGGCTGTGGGTGGCACAGTGATAGATTTGCTGCCGTCCAGTGCCAGTGACTCAAGTTCCATCCTGACTACGGGTGCTATCTGTATGGAGTCTGTACATTTTCCCTGTCACCGTGTGGACTTCTGTAAATTGCCGCTAGTGTGTAAGATAGAATTAATGTACGGGGTGATTGATGGTCAGCGCAGACTCGATGAGCCGAAGGTGTATCTCGAACCTAAACTAAACGTTTCAATTTGTGCACTCATTACTTGATTCGGATTAGAAACATAGAAAATAGGTGCAAGAGGAGGCCATTCGGCCCTTCGAGCCAGCACTGCCATTCATTGTGATCATGGTCATCTCCTATCAATAACCCGTGCCTGCCTTCTCCCCATATCCCTTGACTCCACTAGCCCCTAGAGCTCTATCTAGCTCTCTCTTAAATCCATCCAGTGACTTGGCCTCCACTGCGGCAGGGAATTCCATAAATTCACAACTCTCTGGGTGAAAATGATTTTTCTCACCTAAGTCTTAAATTACCTCCCCTTTATTCTAAGACTGTGGCCCCTGGTTCTGGACTCGCCCAACAGTGGGAACATTTTTCCTGCATCTAGCTTGTCCAGTCCTTTTATAATTTTATATGTTTCTATAAGAACACCCCTCATCTTTCTAAACTCCATGTGAATACAAGCCTAGTCTTTTCAATCTTTCCTCATATGACAGTCCCGCCATCCCAGGGATCAATCTCGTGAACCTACGCTGCACTGCCTCAATCACAAGGATGTCCTTCCTCAAATTAGGAGACCAAAACCGTACACAATACTCCAGATGTGGTCTCACCAGAGCCCTATACAACTGCAGAATAACCTCTTTACTCCTATACTGAAATCCTCTTGTTATGAAGGCCAACATTCCATTAGCTTTCTTCACCGCCTGCTGTACCTGTAAGCCAACTTTCAGTGACCGGTGTACAAGGACACCCAGGTCTAGCTGTACCTCCCCCTTACCTAGCCTAACCCCATTGAGATAATAATCTGCCCCCTTGTTTTTGCCGCCAAAGTGGATAACCTCACATTTATCTATACTATACTGCATCTGCCACGCATCTGCCTACTCACTCAACCTGTCCAGGTCACCCTGCAACCTCCTAACATCCTCTTGACAGTTCACACTGCCACCCAGCTTTGTGTCATCTGCAAACTTGCTAGTGTTGCCCCTAATTCCCTCTTCCAAATCATTAATATATATGGTAAATAGTTGCGGCCCCAACACCGAGCCTTGCGGCACTCCACTCGCCACTGCCTGCTTTTCTGAAAAGGACCCGTTCACTCCTACTCTTTGCTTCCGGTCTGCCAACCAATTTTCTATCCATGTCAACACCCTACCCCCAATACCATGTGCTCTAATTTTAGTCACCAGTCTCCCGTGCGGGACCTTATCAAAGGCTTTCTGAAAGTCTAGATACACTACATCCACTGGCACCCCTTCATCCATTTTACTTGTCACATCCTCATAAAATTCCAGAAGATTAGTCAAGCATGATTTCCCTTTCATAAATCCATGTTGACTTGGACTAATCCTTTTACTGCTATCCAAATGCCCCATTATTACCTCTTTAATAATTGACTCCAGCATCTTTCCCACCACCGAAGTCAGGCTAACTGGTCTGTAATTCCCCATTTTCTCTCTCGCTCCTTTCTTGACAAGTGGGATAACATTAGCTATCCTCCAATCCACAGGAACTGATCCTGAATCTATTGAACATTGGAAAATGATCACCAATGCGTCCACTATTTCTAGAGCCGCCTCCCTGAGGACCCTGGGATGCAGACCATCAGGCCCAGGGGATTTATCATCCTTCAGTCCCATTCGCCTACCCAATACTATTTCTCGCCTAATGAACATTTCTTTCAGTTCCTCTACTCTCTTAGATCCTCTGTCCTCCAGTACATCTGGGAGATTGTTTGTGTCTTCCTTAGTGAAGACAGATCCGAAGTACCTATTCAACTCTTCTGCCATTTCCTTGTTGCCCATAATAATTTCACCCGTGTCTGCCTTCAAGGGACCCACATTTGACTTTGCTACTCTTTTTCCCTTAACATATCTAAAGAAGCTTTTACTGTCCTTGATATTCCTGGCCAGCTTCCCTTCAGCTTCCGGCTACTCTTTGCTGTGTTATACATATTTTCTTTTAGTTTTATTCTATCCCTAACGTCTCTTGTCAGCCATTCCCTTAGAATCCCTAACGTCTCTTGTCCTACTTCCCTTAGAATCTTTCTTCCTATTTGGAATGAAATGATCCTGCGTCTTCCGGATTATGCCCAGAAATTCCTGCCATTGCTCTTCCACCGTCATTCCTGCTAGGATCCCTTTCCAGTCTACCTTGGCTAGCTCCCCTCTCATGCCTTCATAGTCCCCTTTGTTCAACTGCATCACTGCCACTTCCGATTTAACCTTCTCCTTCTCAAATTGCAGATTAAAACTAATCATATTATGATCACTACCTCCAAGTGGTTCCTTTACCTCAAGTTCTCTTATTATATCTGGTTCATTGGACAACACCTAAATCCAGAATTGCCTTTTCTCTGGTCGGCTCGATTACAAGCTGCTCTAAGAATCCATCTCAGAAGCATTCTACAAACTCTCTTTCTTGGGGTCCTGAACCAACCTGATATTCCCAGTCTATCTGCATATTGAAATCCCCCATCACCACAGTGGCATTAACTTTGTTACATGCCAGTTTTAACTCCTGCTGCAACTTACACCCTACATCCAGGCTACTATTTGGGGGTCTGTAAATAACACCAATTAGTGTCTTCTTGCCTTTGCAATTCCTCAACTCAATCCACAGTGACTCTACCTCGTCAGTCCCTATGTCTCCCCTCGCAAGGGACTGAATTCCATCCCTCACCAGCAGAGCTACCCCCCCTCCTCTTCCCACCTGCCTGTCCTGTCTATACGATGTATAACCCTAAATATTTAGTTCCCAGCCCCAATCCTCCTGTAGCCACATCTCAGTAATCCCCACAATGTCATATCTACCAACCTCTAACTGAGCCTCGAGCTCATCTACTTTACTTCTTATACTTCGCACATTCATGTACAATACTTTTAATTCCTTATGCATCTCACCTTTCACATCGATCCCTATTACACTTGGCCATACGCTCCTATCTCTTTGTGAGCTTCCTTTCCCGTTAATTCTGGGGTAATTAACCATCCCTTTGCTCCCTTTCCCTTTAACTCCGTCCTCGACTATCCCATTTGACACCCCACCCCCCCTTATTCAGTATAAAACCACCCGTGTAGCAGTGACAAACCTGTCTGCCAGAATGCTGGTCGCCCACCTGTTAAGATGCAATCCGTCCCTTTTGTACAGTTCCCCCTTACTCCAAAACAGATCTCAGTGATCTAAGAATCTAAATCCCTGCCCCGTGGACCAGTTCCTCAGCCACACATTCAGGTCCCGTATCTCCCTGTTCCTGCTCTCGCCAGCACGAGGAACTGGAAGCAAACCGGAGATAACAACCCTGGAGGTCCTGCTTTTCAGCATTTTTCCGAGCTCTCTAAAGTCACGCTGCAGAATATTCATCCACTTCTTTCCGATATCGTTTGTGCCGACATGCACTACCACTTCCGGCTGTTCACCTTCCCCCTTGAGGATTTTCTGCACTCTGTCCGTGACATCCTGGATCCTGGCACCAGGAAGGCAGCACACCATCCTCGAATCCCGTCTGTTGCCGCAGAAACCCCTGTCTGTACCTCTCACAATGGAGTCTCCAACTACAATGGCGTTGCCTGACGTAGGCCTCTTTGGTTTTGGCTCAACAGCCCTTTTTGCTTCGCAAGCCAGTCCGCCGCTCAGTGTGATAACGTCTTCTGTCCCGACAGCTTCTAAGTGGGTGAACCTGTTCACAAGAGGCACAACACCCGGGGACTTTTGCATTCCGGATTAAAAAGATATTTTTAAATGTCGACTAATATCAAATGACTATGGGACATGCTGGCACGGGTGGGAAGATTTGGGCTGAAGGGCCTGTTTCCACACTGTATGACTATGGGACATGCTGGCTCGTGTGGGCAGATTGGGCCGAAGGGCCTGTTTCCACACTGTATGACTATGGGACATGCTGGCACGGGTGGGCAGATTGGGCTGAAGGGCCTGTTTCCACACTGTATGACTAACATTGATTATTATCTTCACAGCTAAACCACAAATGAGTTTATCCGCAACTGCGATCACAATTGAGAATGGGACGGAGAAATCGGTGAAATGTGACAGTACTGCGTTTTACCCCTTGGCCATTCAGATAAGCTGGCTCAAGAAATCAAAGAGTGGAGAACAGAAGATCCTAGACCACATTTGCACAGGAGCTCCTGTTAAAAATGAGGATGGAACCTACAATGTGTCGAGCCACATGAGGCTACGTCCAACACTCCAGGACGATGGTAACACTTATGTCTGCTTAGTGAGACATAGATCACTTGGTAAGGACACAGAGTTGACCACCCATCTGACTGTCAGAGGTAAGTTTAATTTCAGTTATAGAGGTAATGTGGAAAGAGGCCCTTCAGCCCAATGAATCCACACCGACCATAGATCGGCCAAATATGGGCAGGTTAGTCTGGAGTAGATGGGTATCTTGGACAGTATGAACAAGTTGGGTTGAAGGGCATTTGTCTGTGCGGCATGATTCTAACTGATTGAAAGATACAGCATGGAAGCAGGCCCTTCGGCCCACCAAATCCATGCCAACCATCGATCACCTGTTCACACTAGTTCTATGTTATCCCACTTTCTTATCCACTCCCTGCACACTAGGTAGACAGAAATGCTGGAGAAACTCAGCGGGTGAGGCAGCATCAATGGAGCGAAGGAATAGGTGACATTTCGGGTCGAGACCCTTCTTCAAACTGATGTGGGGGTGGGGGGGGGGGGGCGTTAAGAAGAAAGGAAGAGGCGGAGACAGTGGGCTGTGAGAGAGCTGGGAAGGGGAAGGAAGGAGGGAGAAAGCAAGGACTACCTGAAATTGGAGAAGTCAATGTTCAAAATATGAGGTGCTGCTCCTCCAATTTACGGTGGGACTCACTCTGGCCATGGAGGAGGCCCAGGACAGAAAGGTCAGATTCGGAATGGGAGGGGAAGTTGAAGTGCTGGACCACCGGGAGATCAGGTTGGTTAATGTGAACCTAGCAGAGGTGTTGGGCGAAGTGATCGCCAAGCCTGCACTTGGTCTCACCAATGTAGAGCAGTTGAAACCTAGAACTACGGATGCAATAGATGAGGTTGGAGGAGGTGCAGGTGAACCTCTGCTGCACCTGGAAAGACTGCTTAGGTCCTTGGGTGGAGTTGAGGGGGGAGGTAAAATGACAAGTGTGGCATTTCCTGCGGTTGCAAGGGAAAGTACCAGGGGAGGGGGTGGTTTGGGAGGGGAGGGTGTGGTTTGGGTGGGAAGGGACGAATTGACCAAGGAGTTACGTAGGGAGCCGTCTCTGCGGAAAGCCGAAAGAGGAGGAGATGGGAAGATACGGCCAGTGATGGGATTTCATTGGAGGTGGCGAAAATGTCAGTTGATTATCTGTTGTATGTGACGGCTGGTAGGGTGGAATTTGAGGACAAGGGGGACTCTGTCCTTGTTACGAGTGGGGGGATGGGGAGTGAGAGCGGAGCAAAGGGATATAGAGGAGACCCCGATGAGAGCCTCATCTGCAGTCGAAGAGGGGAACCCCCGTTCCCTAAAGAATGAGGACATCTCCGATGCCCTGGTTTGGAACAACTCATCCTGGGTGCAGATATGGCATAGCTGGAGGAATTGGGATAGACTCCTTACAGGAAGCAGGGTGGTAAGAAGTGTAGTCTAGATAGCCATGGTAGTCAGTGGGTTTGTAGTAGATGTCGGTCAGTAGTCTGTTACCTGCGATAGAGATAGTGAGGTCTAGAAATGGTAGGGAGATGTCGGAAATGGTCCATGTCAGTTTCAGTGCCGGATGGAAGTTAGTGGTGAAATGGATGAGTTCTGTATGGGTGCAGGAGGTACCACCAATGCAGTCGTCCATGTAGCGCAGGTAGAGTTCGGGGATAGGGCCACGGTACGCCTCAAACAAGGATTGTTCGACGTACCCGACAAAGAGGCAGGCATAGCTGGGGCCCATGCGCGTGCCCATAGCTACACCATGTATTTGGAGGAAATGGGAGGAGTCAAAGGAAAAGTTATTGAGGGTAAGGACCAGCTCAACTAGGCAGAGGAGAGTATTTGTAGATGGGGATTGGTTGGGCCAACCAAACCCCGTCTCGACTGCAGAACCAACCAATCTCCCCCGCCCCCCTGCTTCCTGTAAGGACTCGATCCCTTACACCCAATTCCTCCGTCTACGCCACATCTGCACCCAGGATGAGGTGTTCCAAACCAGGGCATTGGAGATGTCCTCATTCTTTAGGGAGAAGGGGGTTCCCCTCTTTGACTTCCCCTCTTCTTCCTTTCATTTCTTTTTTTTAGTTTTAGTACGTTAAAAAGTGTTGATTGGAGGTCTGCTCTTTTTATGTGTGGGGAGTGTGGGGGGAGGGGGAAACTGTATCTCTCAGTGCCTACCTGGTCGGAGAGGCAGCATCTCGACCCGTCCTCGCGGCCTACCATCTGGGTCTGGAGCGGCGTTTCCTGACGGGACTGGCCAGAACCACGGCTTCGGCGGCAGCACAGCGCTGGAGGGCTATCGCGGAGCGGGCGATGCCTTGCCCGGGTCGCCGCGCTGGAGCTCCGGAATGCTGAGTCCGCCGATGAAACATCGCGGAACTGCGGGACTGTGGAGCGGCCAGCCGTGGGCAGCGGCGCTGACTTTAACATCACGGAGCCTGGGATCTCTCGCTGAGATCGCCAGTGGTGGAGCTCCGTCCAGCGCGGCATGTTAGCTTCGGAAGCTGCGGTCTCTGGTAATGATGCGACCGTTCCAGGCATCCCAAGCCGCTGAGAGGGTTCTCCCGACGCCAGAGCACCATCACCTGGCGAGAAGGGCCTGAAACATCGGGCCCCGTAGCGGCGACTGCGGAGGCCTCAATAGGCCAGACTATGGGTGGACATGGGGACTGGACTTTGGGAACCATTGTGGGGGATGTTTTTATGTTTTATGTTAAATTCTCCTTAATGTTGTGTTGTATTCTTATTAATGTGCTGCAATGGCAACTTGAATTTCACTACACCAATTGGTGTATGTGACAATAAATGAAACTTTGAGATGAGGTTCTCACCGGGGTCTCCTCTATATCCCGTAGCTCAGATCTCACTCCCCACCCCCACCCCCCCCCCCCCCCACTCGTAACAAGGACAGAGTCCCCCTTGTCCTCACCTTATAACATATAACAATTACAGCACGGAAACAGGCCATCTCGGCCCTACAAGTCCGTGCCGAACAATTATTTTCCCTTAGTCCCACCTCCCCTGCACTCATACCATAACCCTCCATTCCCTTCTCATCCATATGCCTATCCAATTTATTTTTAAATGGTACCAACGAACCTGCCTCCACCACTTCCACTGGAAGCTCATTCCACACCGCTACCACTCTCTGAGTAAAGAAGTTCCACCTCATGTTACCCCTAAACTTCTGTCCCTTAATTCTGAAGTCATGTCCTCTTGTTTGAATCTTCCCTATTCTCAAAGGGAAAAGCTTGTCCACATCAACTCTGTCTATCCCTCTCATCATTTTAAAGACCTCTATCAAGTCCCCCCTTAACTTTCTGCGCTCCAGAGAATAAAGATCTAACTTATTCAACCTTTCTCTGTAACAGTTGTTGAAACCCAGGCAACATTCTAGTAAATCTCCTCTGTACTCTCTCTATTTTGTTGACATCCTTCCTATAATTGGGCGACCAAAATTGTACACCATACTCCAGATTTGGTCTCACCAATGCCTTGTACAATTTTAACATTACATCCCAGCTTCTATACTCAATGCTCTGATTTATAAAGGCTAGCATACCAAAAGCTTTCTTTACCACCCTATCTATATGAGATTCCACCTTCAAGGAACTATGCACGGTTATTCCCAGATCCCTCTGTTCAACTGCATTCTTCAATTCCCTACCATTTACCATGTACGTCCTATTTTGATTTGTCCTGCCAAGGTGTAGCACCTCACATTTATCAGCATTAAACTCCATCTGCCATCTTTCAGCCCATTCTCCAAATGACCTAAATCACTGTAGACTTTGGAAATCCTCTTCATTATCTACAACACCCCCTATCTTGGTATCATCTGCATACTTACTAATCCAATTTACCACACCTTCATCCAGATCATTGATGTACCTTCCACCCCACCAGCCGCCACATACAACAACATTTTTGCCACCTCCAACGGGATCCCACCACAGGCCAAATCTTCCCATCTCCTCCCCTTTCAGCTTTCCGTAGAGACGGCTCCCTCCGTAACTCCCTGGTCAATTTGTCCCTTCCCACCCAAACTACCCGCTCCCCTGGTACTTTCCCTTGCAACCGCAGGAAATGCCACACTTGTCACTTTACCTCCCCCCGCGACTCCACCCAAGGACCTAAGCAGTCTTTCCAGGTGAGGCAGAGGTTCACCTGCACCTCCTCCAACCTCATCTATTGCATCCGCTGCTCTAGGTGTCAACTGCTCTTCATCGGTGAGACCAAGCGCAAGTTTGGCGATCACTTCGCCCAACATCTCCGCTTGGTTCGTATTAACCAACCTGATCTCCCGGTGGCTCAGCACTTCATCTTCCCCTCCCATTCCGAATGCGACCTTTCTGTCCTGAGCCTCCTCCATGGCCAGTATGAGTCCTACCGCAAATTGGAGGAGCAGCACCTCACATTTCGCTTGGGTAGTTTACACCCCAGCGATATGAACATTAACTTCTCCAATTTAGGTAGTCCTTGCTTTCTCTCCCCTTCCCCTCCCCTTCCCAGCTCTCCCACAGCCTACTTACTGTCTCCACCTCTTCCTTTCTTTTTCCTGCCCCCCCCATCAGTCTGAAGAAAGGTCTCGACCCGAAACGTCACTTATTCCTTCGCTCCATCGATGCTGCCTCGCCTGCTGAGTTTCTCCAGCATTTTGGTCTTCCTTCGATTTATCCTGCATCTACAGTTCTTTCTTAAACAACCCTGCACACTAGGAGGCATTTATTTATGTAAACCAACATCTGCAGCAAGGAATCTGGCCAAACTTGCCTATGCCGATCAAGATGCCCCATCTAAGCTAGTCCCACCTGCCCGCGTTTGGTCCATGTCCCTCTCAACCTTTCTTATCCATGTATCTGTCCAAGTGTCTTTTAAATGTAGTTATTGCACCTGCCTCAACTACCTCTTCTGGCAGCTCGTTCCATATACACCTGTGTGGGAAAAAGTTGTCCCTCAGGTTCCCTTTAAATCTTTCCCTTACTTATGTCCCCTGATTTTGTAATCCTATGGTATTAACCTGAAATTCAAAGCTCCTCTACTGGTATACTGGGTCAGGCTACATCTCTCGAAAACATGGATAGGTGACATTTCAAATCGGGACTCTTCAGGTCTTGCATTTTAATGCGAGCCGTTTGGAGCACAAAATCTAGACGTTTGGAACAAAAATGAATTGTGCCGGGCATTCAGTCTCAATAGAGACCAGACACACCAAGTTGTGAAGCAGCGTTACAAAGCAAATTCATCAAATACATTTGAGATTGTTATCTGAAGCAAAATATCCCGGATCCAATAGGGAATACTAGTTTCGCTTAGTTTAGAGATACAGCGTGGAAACCGACCCTTCGACCCTCTGAGTCCATGTCAACCATGTACATTAGTTCTCTGTTAGACAAAACTCAGCGGGTGAGGTGGCATCTATGGAGTGAAGGAAATAGGCAACATTTCGGGCCAAAACCCTTCTTCAGACTGATGTGAGGGGAGGGGGGAGGGGGGGGGGGAAGAAGGGGAAGAAGAAAGGAAGAGGTGGAGCCAGTGGGCAGAGGGAGAGCTGAGAAGGGGAGGAAAAAGTAAAGACTACCTGAAAGCAGAGAAGTTAATGTTCATACCGCTGGGGTGCAAACTTCCCAGGCGAAATATGAGGTGCTGCTCATCCAACTTACGATGGTCCTCACTCTGGCCATGGAGGAGGCCGTTCTCTATTATCCCAGTTTTGCATCCTGCACACAAGCGAGAATTTACAGAATCTAAGTAACTCACAATCCCCCACGACTTTGGCGTGTGGGAGGAAACCGAATCACCCGGAGGAAACTCACGAGGTCACAGGGACAACGTACATACTCCGCACAATTAGCACCCGGAGTCAGGATCGAACCCAGGTTTAGATTACTTGATTGTCATTTGTACTGAGGTACATTGAAAAGCTTTTCTTTGTCTCTGGCACTGTGAGGCAGCAACTCTACTGCTGTGCTACTATGCTGCCTATGTCGTTGTTTTGGAAATAGTCTTGTGTAATGAATATAGGTTTTTTTGCTAATTGTTATTAAAACTTTTTTTCTTACAGAGCCAGAAGTCGTTGTGCCAGGGGGAATAATAACAGGCTGTGTTATTGGTAGTATACTGCTGTGTTCCTTGATCATGATCGGAGGATTTTTAATGTATCTAAAGATTTTTAGAAAAGGTAAAGTTTCCTTCCCTGAACATTCAAAACCGTTTTGCCTAAGATCGTTTTCTGTGTTTGATATGGTATGGTATAGAATGCTTGCCTCCATCAGACACGACATTGAGTATAAGAGGCAGGAAGTCATGTTGCAGCTTTATAGGACTTTAGTTAGGCCATATTTGTAGTAGTGCATGCAGTTATGCTCGCTACTTTACAGGAAGGATGTGGAGGCATGGGGAGAGGTTTACCACAATGCTGCCTGGGTTAGAGGGTATTAAATACGGGAAAGATTGGATAAACTTGAGTGGTGAATCTCTGGAACTCTGCCACAGAAGGTAGTTGAGGCCAGTTCTTTGGCTATATTTAAGAGGGAGTTAGATGTGGCCCTTGTGGCTAAAGGGATCGGGGTATGGAGAGAAGGCAGGTACAGGATACTGAGTTGGATGATCAGCCATGATCATATTGAATGGCGGTGCAGACTCGAAGGGCCGAATGGCCTACTCCTGCACCTATTTTCTATGTTTCTAAACTTTGATTATTTTCTCTAGAGTGAGGAAAAGGCTGAGGAAAGATCTGATAGAAATTGTCAAATTATGCGAAGCATAGATAATCAGAATCTTATCCCTGGGGTGGAAATGTCAAAGACCAGAGGGCATAACTTTAAGATGAGAGGCAAAGTTTTATGGAGATATGGACGACAATTTTTTTTACACAGAGGTGTGTTGGGGGTTGCCTGGAACATGCTGCCAGGGGGTGGTTGTGGAGGCAGAGCAGATTAATTTACGTTCGGCATGAGCATTGTGGGCTGAAGGGCCTGTTCCTGTGCTGTACTCTGTTCAATGTTCTATATTTCATGCATTTATTCACTCGTCTGAATGTGAACTGTCAGATAATTTTAGCTGATCTCCTGGAAAACATTAGTTAGATAGATAGAGTGGACGTGGAGAGGATGGTTCCAGTAGTGGGAGAGTCTAGGACCAGAGGCCACAGCCTCAGAGTAAAAGGACGTTCCTTTAGAATGGAGATGAGGAAGAATTTCCTTAGCCAGAGGGGGATGAATCTGTGGAATTAATTGCCACAGGCAATTGTGGAGGCCAAATCATTGGGTATTTCTAAAGCCAAATAAATTGATAGGTTTTCAAGAATTGATAGGTTTGTGATTCCTTTCTAAAGGTAGGTACGTCCTTTTATTCTGAGGCTGTTCCCTCTGGTCCTAGACTCTCCCACTTGTGGAAGCATCCTCTCCACATCCATTCATTTCTATTAACGTCTAACTTTCATCGGCTGATCTTTCTTTGTTCTTGAGGTACACCAGCATTTCTCACCTCTGCATTTCCAGTTCTTTTGTCCTTGCATCCTGATTTCGATTCATTTTTTCATATCCTTGGCTTTATTTTTGTCTCTGATCTACTTACTGATTCTCATGTTATTTATAAATGTGGAGATACCAAAAATGTAATGAGATATTGAGCCAGGTGTTCTTACATCCATATTTATTACAGTGGATGTTTTATGTAGATGAATGATGAATTTGTTCTGATACTTTTAAAGTGACATAAACCTCTTCCAAAAGAAGAATAACATCAAAATGTATTTATTTTTTCTAGTACCTCCTAAAGTGTCTGAAATCGACAAACCACCACACATTATACATTTGGAAGAAACTGTTCTGACTTGTCATATATTAGGATATAAGCCTGCAAACATTTCGCTTTGTTGTTTTCTACAAAGAGAGGGGGGAAATAAAAGTGAGATTTTCCAATGGAGCTCTGCACCTGGCCACTCGCAAGCACCTGAAGCTATTGACCAGCAAAGACTTATTTGCAACGGCGACTCTGCAAAGGAGTCTTTCCGCATTGAGATGACAGCTGTTACACATGATGGCCGCCCCAGTGCAAAATGCAAAATTATATTCATCCCTGATATTGATAAAGATGACGGAACTGTCCTCTTTCTTCACGTTTTACATAGCACTCTTGGAAAGCCTATTATTAAATCCATCCAATTGAAAGTTGAAGGAAGTAAGTATACAGTGTGGCACACGGTGCAGCAGGTAGAGCTGCTGCCTCACAGGGACAGAGGCTCGGAGATTGACCCGGGGTGTTGTCTGTGTGGAGTTTGCACGTTCTCCTTGTGACTGCTGGGTTTTCTCCCGGTGCTCCGGTTTCATCCCATATTCCAAAGATGTGCGGGTTTGTAGGTTAATTGGCCTCTGTAAATTGCCCCTAGTGTTAAGAGAGTGGTTGAAAAAGTGGGATAACATAGAACTAGTGTGAACAGGTGATCGATGGTTGCTGTGGGTTTTTTTAATTGAAGGGTCTGTTTGCATGCTGTGTTTCTAAAGTAGACTAAATGATGTCAAGAAAACAATGATCTTTATTTGTTTATAAAAGCGTCTTACTAAATCAATATCTCAGGTAAAATGTAGTTTAGCTTAGAGAGACAGCATGGAAACAGGCGCTTCTACCCACCAAGTCCACACCAACCATCGATCACCTGTTCCATATTATTCCACTTCCTCACCTATTCACTACACGCTGAGGGCATTAACCTACAAACCCACACGTCTTTGGGATGTGGGAGGAAACTCCCACATATAGGGAGAATGTGCAAACTCCACACAGACAGCACCGGAGGTCAGGATCGAACCTGGATGTCCGGCTCTATGAGACAGCAGCTCTACCAGCTACGCCACTGTTCCGCCCAAAATTACTCTGTTTTAAATATATACTTTTAAGTTAGCCGTCCTTTCTGTAATTATATCTCACGAATAATCCGAAATACTATGCAGTAAATCTTACTAGTGTGTGTGGGTCTGTTAAAATGGCTGGATTGCAGTTACATCTCAACTGGATTTGAGTATAGGAACAGGGAGGTTCTACTGCAGTTGTACAGGGTCTTGGTGATACCACACCTGGAGTATTGCGTACAGTTTTGGTCTCCAAATCTGAGGAAAGGCATTCTTGCCATAGAGGGAGTACAGAGAAGGTTCACCAGACTGATTCCTGGGATGTCAGGACTTTCATATATCTTTGGAATTCTCTGCCACAGAAGGTAGTTGAGGCCAGTTCATTGGCTATATTTAAGAGGGAGTTAGATGTGGCCCTTGTGGCTAAAGGGATCAAGGAGTGTGGAGAGAAGGCAGGTACGGGATACTGAGTTGGATGATCAGCCATGATCATATTGAATGGCGGTGCAGGCTCAAAGGGCCGAATGGCCTACTCCTGCACCTATTTTCTATGTTTCTATGTAACTGCACTAGACAAAATAAACTCAGCAAGTTTTATACAATGCACTGTCAATTCTAAAACCATGAAATCTTCTCTCCTTTTTCCTTTCTCAAATAAAAACAGTTGCACCAAAGATGACTAATATTCTTGCTCCGCCTCACATTATTCATGAAGAGATGATTGCTCTGTCTTGTCCTATTGACGGATTTAAGCCAAGACCACTGGCCATCACCTGGTACCAAAAACCCAACAAAGCAAAAGAGAACATGGGATTGAAAGAAATTGTGAGAACTGTGTTTGGAAGCGAAGATGTTATTGCTGCTGGGGAAAAGGATCTGCCTAAATATTCCCACTCTCTAAATGAGTTGACCAATGAAGACAATACTTATAGTGTCACCAGTTTCCTAAAATTTACACCGACGATTCTCGCAGACCATGAAACAGTGTATGTTTGTGAAGTTGAACATCCAGCTACGGCTTCAAACACACAACATCAGGTCAAACTTGACGTAAAAGGTACAGTCAGAATTTCTCTATTCCTATTATGGATTGTAAGATACAATAGGAGCAGGCTCTTCCCCTCAGCACGTACTCCTGCAGTCTGGAATGTGCCAGTGGCCATGTGCTGGGAGACCAACAAGTTTCGGGCAGACCAAAGAATGTATTTTACCAAATCTATATGCAGGTTAGACCAGGCATCAGGATGATAATTCAGGTGAATGTGCTACCAATGTCCACTCTGGCTTAATATCAACACTTTTTAATTACCCTTTCAAAGTAGGTGGTATCGTGGACAGTGAAGATGATTATCAAAAATCACATTTGGCTTTTGATCATCTGTGCAAGTGGGCTATGGAATAGCCAATGGAGTTTAATGCAGATCAATACAGTTTGTATGTTCTCCTTGTGACTGTGGGTTTTCTCTGGGTGCTCTGGCCTCCCACACTTCAAAGACCTACAGATGTGTAGGTTAGTTGGCTTTTGTAAATTGTAAATTGCCCCGTGTGTAGGATTGTGGTAGAGTATGGGGCGATCGATGGTCGGCATGGACTCGGTTGGCTGAAGAGCCGGTTTCACTCTGTATCTCCAAAGTCTAAAGTGCCAGGTGCTGCATATTTGGTAAATCAAACCAAGGCAGAACCTTACAATGAATGGTAGGACCCTGGGAAATGTTGTAGAACAGAGGGACCTAGGAGTGCAGGTGCGTTGTTCCCTGAAAGTGGTGTCGAAGGTAGATAGGGTGATAAAGAAGGATTTTGGTACATTGGCCTTCATTTGTCATGGTATTGAGGATAGAAGTTGAGATGTTATGTTACAGTTGTACATGATGTTGGCGAGGCAACATTTAGTTGTTCAGTTTTGGTCACCCTGCTATAGGAAGGATGTCACTAAGCTTCAAGGAGTGAAGAGAAGATTTATGTGGATGTTGCTGTGACTTGAGGGCCTGAGCAAGAGGGAGAGTTTGAGCAGGTTAGAACATTTTTTTGGAGGGCAGGTTGGCTGATCTTATAGAGGCGTCTTTTACACAGGATAGGGGGATCAACAAACCGGATGGCATAAGTTTAAAGTGAAAGGGGCAAGATTTAGTAGAAATCTGAGGGGAAACGTTTTCAATCAGAAGGTATTGGGTGTGTGGAAAGAGTGCCAGAGGAGGTAGTTGAGACAGGTACTATAACACATTTCAAAGACTTGAACAGATACATGGATAGGAAAGGTTTAAAGGGATACAAGCCAAATGTCTATAAATGGGATGAGCTGAGATGGGGCATCTTGGTTGTGGACAAGCTTGACTGAAGGGCCTATTTCCGTGTTATATGACTCGAACAAAAATCCCTGCAGAATGTCTGAACCTTTCACAACTTTTTCCTTCCCTTTCTCTTCAGCAATCCCAGAATGTGAAGACATTAAGTTGGCGCCGGAAATTCCAATTGCAGAAGAATTTGCTGTTTCAGCCTGCAGGATACATTCCTTCTTCCCAAAGAACATTACAGTTACTTGGAAAATGGATAACAAACTAATGCAGGAAACTAAAGCTGAAACTGAACCCACCTTGGGCTCCGATGGTCGTTATAGCTTCACAGATCATCTGAAGTTCATCCCTGCGAGAGAAGACCTTGGAAAGATATTAACCTGCAAATTCCAGCATGAAAGTATCATCGGCACAAAAAGAACTGACCGTAAATTGGATAAACTGAGTAAGGGAATGTTTTATTTCTTTTTTATTTTGAAAGATTGAATATCGGAGTCCATTGTTGTTCATATACCTAGAGTGATAGAGCATGGAAACAGGCCCTTCGGCCCAACTTTCCCACACCAGCCAACATGTCCCAGCTACACTAGTCCACCCCTGCTTGCGTTTGGTCCATATCCCTCCAAACCTGTCCTAACCATGTACCTGTTTAACTGTTTCTTAAACATTGGGATAGTCCCAGCCTCGACTACCTCCTCTGGCAGCTCGTTCCACACACCCACCACCCTTTGTGTGAAAACGTAACCCCTCAGATTCCTATTAAATCTTTTCCCCTTCACCTTCAACCTATGTCCTCTGGTCCTCGATTCACCTAATCTAGGCAAGAGACTCTGTGCATCTACCTGATCTATTCCTCTCATAATTTTATACACCTCTATAAAATCACCCCTTCACCGCCCCTGCACTTCAAGGTCCAAGTTATATAAAGGAGGATATATAGGAGGATAGTCAAATAAGAATATAAAGGAGGATAGTAAAAGCTTCTTTAGGTATGTGAAGAGGAAAAAATTAGTTAAGACCAAAGTTGGACCCTTGAAGACTGAAAAAGGTGAATTTATTATGGGGAACAAGGAAATGGCAGATGAGTTGAACAGGTACTTTGGATCCGTCTTCACTAAGGAGGACACAAACAATCTTCCTGATATAGTAGTGGCCAGAGGATCTGGGGTGACGGAGGAACTGAAGGAAATCCCATTAGGCAGGAAATGGTGTTGGGTAGACTGATGGGACTGAAGGCTGATAAATCCCCAGGGCCTGATGGTCTGCATCCCAGGGTACTTAAGGGAGTGGCTCTACAAATCGTGGATGCATGGTGATAATTTTCCAATGTTCTATAGACTCAGGATCAGTTCCTGTGGATTGGAGGGTAGCTAATGTTATCCCACTTTTTAAGAAAGGAGGGAGAGAGAAAACAGGGAATTATAGACCAGTTAGACTGAGATCGGTGGTGGGGAAGATGCTGGAGTCAATTATAAAAAATGAAATAGCGGCACATTTGGATAGCAGTAACAGAATCGGTCTGAGTCAGCATGGATTTACAAATGCTTGACTAATGTTCTGGAATTTTTTGAGGATGTAACTTGGAAAATGGACAAGGAGTCAGTGGATGTAGTGTACCTGGACTTTCAGAAAGCATTTGATAAGGTCCCACATAGGAGATTAGTGGGTAAAATTAGGGCACATGGTATTGGGGGTAGAGTGCTGACATGGATAGAAAATTGGTTGGCAGAGAGGAAACAAAGAGTAGGGATTAACGGGTCTCTTTCAGAATGGCAGGCAGTGACTAGTGGAGTACCGCAAGGTTCAGTGCTGAGATCGCAGCTATTTACAATTTACATCAATTATTTAGATGAAGGGATTCAAAGTAACATTAGCAAATTTGCAGATGACCCAAAGCTGGGTGGCAGTGTGAACTGTGAATAGGATGCTATGAGAATGCAGGGTGACTTGGACAGGTTGGGGGAGTGGGCAGATGCATGGCAGATGAAGTTTAATGCGGATAAATGTGAGGTTATCCACTTTGGTAGCAAAAACAGGAAGGCCGATTACTATCTAAATGGCGTCAAGTTGGGAAAAGGGGAAGTACAACGGGATCTGGGGGTCCTTGTTCATCAGTCAATGAAAGTAAGCATGCAGGTACAGAAGGCAGTGAAGAAAGCGAATGGCATGTTGGCCTTTATAACAAGCGGATTTGAGTATAGGAGCAAAGAGGTCCTTCTGCAGTTGTATAGGGCCCTAGTGCAACCACACCTGGAGTATTGTGCGCATTTTTGGTCCCTAATTTGAGGAAGGACATTCTTGCTATTGAGGGAGTGCAGCTTGGGTTTATAAGGTTAATTCCCAGGATGGCAGGACTGTCATATGCTGAGAGAATGGAACGGCTGGGCTTGTACACTCTGGAGTTTAGAAGGATGAGAGGATATCTTATTGAAACATATAAGATTATTAAGGGTTTGGACACGCTAGAGGCAGGAAACATGTTCCCGATGTTGGGGGAGTCCAGAACCAGGGGCCACAGTGACGATTAAACACTTTTTTTCACAGAGAGTTGTGAGTTTGTGGAATTCTCTGCCTCGGTGGATACTTTGGATAAGTTCTCTGGATACGGTGAATAGGTTCTCGGGATACTTTCAAGAGAGCTAGATAGGGCTCTTAAAAATAGCGGAGTCGGGGGATATGGGGAGGGCAGGAACGGGGTAGTGATTGGGGATGATCAGCCATGATCACATTAAATGGCGGTGCTGGCTCGAAGGGCCGAATGGCCTACTCCTGCACCTATTGTCTGAGTTCCAATCTTAAATTGCAAGAATTAGTGACAAACACAAAGTGCTGGAGGAACTCAGTGGGGTGGGCAACACCTCTGGAGAAAATTGATGGGTGATGTTTTGGGTCGGGACCCATCACTGCTGCTTTCGATCAGCTCTGTGCCCCCTCTGTCCACTTCCCTTGGTACGGAGGAGATTAGTTCTTGGTTCCACTCCTCCTGCAGAACTATACTGGACTCTGTGGCTGCGTTAAAAACTTTGCAGCCCAGAGCTAAACCCGAGCCCTGGTTCAGTGACGCAACTCGTACAGCTCGACGGGAGTGTCGCAGAGCTGAACGAAAGTGGAAGAAGGACAGGCTGCAGGTTTCATCGCAAATTCTAAAGGACAGCTGGCGAAATTACCAAAATACTGTTAAAGAGGCCAAAAGATATTACCTGTCTAATATAATAGTGTCTAAGCGTCACGACCCACGTGTGTTATTCAAAACCATTGATTCTGTTTTAAATGCCCCACAGCCTGTCTGCCTGGAAGCATCGTCCGAATTGTGCAATGACTTCCTGCACTTCTTTATCAATAAGGTTGTTTCTATAAGGGCTCTCATCTCAGCTCCTGCCTCTGACCCCTCTGTTCCGGCCCCATGCCTGGTGGCATTCGATAAGTTTGTGCCTCTGACATTGTCGGGTCTAGAGGATGTGGTTAGCCATATTAAGCCGTCGGGTTCCCCTTGTGATGCTGTCCCTCCTCTTCTTTTTAAAGAGGTTTTCCCGAGTATAGGGCAGTCGGTTCTCGCCATCATAAACAGTAGCTTGTGTTCTGGGGTTGTCCCCGTAAATTTTAAACATGCTGTAGTGCAACCACTACTTAAGAAACCCGGCCTGGACCAAACTGTTCTGGCCAATTTTAGGCCGATCTCCAAGTTGCCATTTATCTCTAAAGTCATGGAGAAAGTAGTTTATGCTCAGCTGAAACTCTTCCTGGATGAGCACAATATTCGGGAGGTTTTCCAGTCTGGATTCAAAGCTATGCATAGCACAGAGTCGGCTCTGCTAAGGGTTTTTAACGACATCCTCCTGGCAAACGACTCCGGTAATTATGTGGTTCTTGTCTTGCTAGACCTATCTGCCGCCTTCGATACAGTGGACCATGAAATTTTAATTTCCCGATTACAGCGCCAAGTGGGCATTTGTGGCAGTGCCCTGGGATGGTTCAGGTCCTATCTGGCAGACAGAACCATGCGTGTAAGCCTTGCTGGCTTTGAATCCTCCTCCACTCCCTTGGCATATGGGGTTCCACAGGGCTCAGTTTTAGGGCCCCTATACCTACTTCCTCTGGGCTCAATTTTAAGAAGGCATGGCATCTTCTTTCACTTTTACGCAGATGATAGCCAGTTATATATGCCACTCAGGAAAGAAGACGACTATTCTCTAAAATCACTTCTGTCTTGTCTTGAGGACATTAAGTCCTGGATGGCCTTAAACTTTCTGGGACTTAATGAAAAAAAGACAGAGGTGATTTTGTTTGGCCCCAATGGCTGCCGTGAACCTCCCTTTGTTGACTTGGGTCCACTGGCATTGTCCGTAAAGCCAACAGTTTTAAACCTGGGTTTTAGGATGGACGGTGATTTTAAACTAGATAAACAAATAGGCGCGGTGGTTAAGTCCAGCTTCTTTCACCTAAGGAAGCTGGCAAAGGTGAAGCCCATCCTCGAGCGGCAGCATTTTGAAACAGTAATCCATGCCTTTATTACATCTAGGCTGGATTACTGTAACGCACTCTACTCTAGAGTCGCACGAGCTTCATTGGCTCGTCTCCAGCTGGTTCAAAATGCTGCCGCTCGCCTTTTGACCGGAACTCGAAAGAGGGAGCACATTACGCCAATTTGGGCCTCCCTTCACTGGCTCCCAGTGCACTTTCGAGTTCATTTTAAAATTCTCTTATTTGTTTTCAAATCGTTGAATGGGCTCGCCCCGCCTTACCTCTCTGAGCTGCTCCACCTATATGCTCCTGCCCGGTGCCTCAGGTCAGCTGATAAGCTGCTCCTTGAGGTACCAAGGTCTAAGCGGAAGCTCAGAGGGGATAGAGCCTTTTCTGTTGCTGCTCCGGCACTCTGGAACACCTTGCCGTTGCACATCAGACAGGCCCCCTCACTGTCCATCTTCAAATCCTCCCTAAAAACACATTTTTATTCTCTGGCTTTCGACACTGGCTGAGACATTGCTCCTGTTCTTAGTGCTTTTAATGTCTTTTAATTTTTACTGTTTTTTAGTCCTTCGTTTTACAGTTTTTAATGGTGTGTAATAACTTTTTGTCCATGAGTCCTCATGTACAGCACTTTGTGGCAACTGCGGTTGTTTAAAGTGCTTTATAAATAAAGTTATTATTATTATTATTATTATTATTATCTTCAGACCGTTCTTCAGTCCCAATCCAAAACGTCATCTATCCATGTTCTCCAGAGATGCTGCCTGACCCGCTGAGTTACTACTGCCATTTCATTTGACCATTCAGCCTATCAAGTCTACTTCATCATCGATTCATAGTTGACCTATCTTTCCCCCTCAACCCCCTTCTCCTGCCTTCTTCCCATAACTCCTGACACCCGTACTAATCACCCCGGTCAACCCCCACCTTAAAAATATCCATTGACTTGGCTTCCACAGCCTTTTGTGGCAATGAATTCCACATATTTCACACACTCTGACTAAATAAATTCTTCCTCATCTCCTTTGAAAAGATACATTGAAGTGTGATGAAAATCCCGAAATGAAGGCAAGGAGGCAGGTGTTTGGGGAGATATTTTATTCGCCTTCCTTCTCCTGATCAGACGAGTCTGCAAGAGAGAGATTGCACCTAAACCCCTGCCCTTTATCCCTGTAACTAAGGGCCGCCTTCAGACTCATCCATGCCCGTGCCGAGGGGTTCGATAGTGGAAATGGCCCGACCCTTGGGAGCCGCCACAGAAGCCCCCCCCCTCCCAGAACAGGAGGCATGCAACCCGACCGGACCGCGTATGGAAGTCGGCCGACAGAGGGGCCGGCGGTGGCACAGGTCGAGGGTCCGGCGGGAGGACAGGTGGAGTGTCAGGCGGAGGGAGTTGCGAAGGGGGGGCGACCTCGCGGCCGAGGTTGGTCAATGTCCAAATGTGCCGGCTTTAACCGGTCAATCGACACAGCCTCCGGCCGGACCCCCATGTACAACACAAAGGTTGTCTGTCTGTGATCCAACATCCGGAACGGGCCTTCATACGACCTCTGGAGCGGCGTCCGGTGGGCATCACGTCGGGGTCACCAATGTAACGCGATGATAATCCCGAAATGAAGGCGAGGAGCCTGGTGTTTCGGGAAGCATTTTATTTGCTGTCCTTCTCCTGACCAGACAAGTCTGCAAGAGAGAGATTGCACCTAAACCCCTGTCCTTTATCCCTGTAGCTAAGGGCCGCCCCCGGACTCATCCATGCCCGTGCCGAGGAGTTCGATAGTGGAAATGGCCCGACCCTTGGGAGCCGCCACAACATCATTTTATTCTGAGGCTGTGGCCTCTGGTCCGAGACTCTCCCACTAGTAGAAACATCCTCTCCACATTCACTCCATGTCTATTTTATGTCTATCTTTGGTATAAACCAGCATCTGCATTTGCTTTTGTATTACATTCTATCCAAGAGTTAATGTTGTTTTGTTTTTTTTGCAGTGTCTCCACCGTTATTGGACGACATGAAAATTCAACCACAATATCCCAAACCAGGAGATTTGACAACATTCTCGTGCCATGCACGTGGCTTCTATCCAAAGGATGTTAAGTTCATGTGGTTCAAAAATGAGAAGATGATTGATGCTAAAGAGATCACTTTTACTGACCCAGAGATCGATAAAAACACTGGCTTCTTCTGCTGTGAAAGCCAGTGGAAGTATAAGATTTTACCTGATGACCATCAAATCAATTTCAAAGTTGAGGCTCTTCACTTTCAAACTGCTCATCGACCCGCTAAGGTCTTTCACTGCTTACTCCTTGGAGGTATGTCATAGTCATACAGCCTGGAAACGGGCCCAGTTGCTCAACTTGTCCACACCGACCAACATGTCCCATCTACACTAGTACCACCTGCTTACGTTTGGCCCATATCTCACTAAACCTGTCCTATCCAAGTACCTACCTAATTGTATACACCTACCACTCTTTGTGTGAGAAAGTTACCCCTCAGATTCCTATTAAACCTTTCCCCCATTTACCTTGAATCTATGTCCCCTGGTTCTTGATTCCCTTTCTCTGGGCAAGCGACTGTTTGAGTCTACCTGCTCTATTCCTCTCATGATCTTGTCATGCGTTCATCATCTACTTTGTGGCTTGGACTAGTTCGGTTTCCCCGCCTTTTTCTTCTTCCTGTCTGAAGAAAGGTCCCAACTGTATATGATATTATGGAGACATATATAATGTCGACAGTCAGAACCTTATTCCCCAGGGTGGAAATGCAAAGAATGCAAGGCATAGCTATGAATCGAGAGGTGGTAACTTTAATGGAGATGTGCGGGGCAAGTTTTTTTTTAGACAGTGTGTGGTGGGTGTCTGGAATGAGCTGTTACGGGTAGTGGTGGAGGCAGATACGATGGCTGCGTTTAAATTGCATTTAAATAGGCACATGGATATGCAGGGATAGGGTTCAAGTATCAGTTGATGAGATCAGTTTAGCTCGGCACCTGCCTCGGAAGTTGGCTTTGGGAACAGATCTGCCGGCCACAGGGGGCAAATGTGACTCGCCAGTCGGCCGCGGAAGTCCTGATGAGGTCGAGGTCGGCCGTTTTACCAAGCCAAGGCTTCACATTTTTGGGGTGACTTCCCAGGGGTGGGTTGGGGAGGGGGGGGGGGGGATAACAAGTGCACTCTCCTAATTTTGTCTGGATTAAATGTGTTGTTCCACCAGGTGCTGGAAAATCAGTGGTGCACCTGTACCTTTGATTCTGTTGCAATGTGAAGCCAAAGTGAGGGATACAGGTGGAAGGGGAGGGAAGAGATAATAGGATAAATGGATGTGCACCAGTGTGGGGCACTGTGAGGAGAAGGGGACAACTTGTGGGGGGATTATTACCCAACATTGCAGAAGGTTAAGTGGGGGGGGGGACTTGATAGAGGTCTTATAATGATGAGAGGGATAGACAGAGTTGACGTGGATAAGCTTTTTCCATTAAGCGTAGGGAAGATTCAAACAAGAGGACATGATTTGAGAATTAAGGGACAGAAGTTTAGGGGTAACATGAGGGGGAACTTCTTTACTCAGAGAGTGGTGGCTGTGTGGAATGAGCTTCCAGTGGAAGTGGTGGAGGCAGGTTCGATTTTATCATTTAAAAATAAATTTGATAGGTATATGGACGGGAAAGGAATGGAGGGTTATGGTCTGAGTGCAGGTAGATGGGACTAGGGGAGAATAAGTGTTCGGCACGGACTAGAAGGGCCGAGATGGCCGATTAGGAAAAGGGGAGATGCAACGAGACCTGGGTGTCATGGTACAGCAGTCATTGAAAGTAGGCATGCAGGTGCAGCAGGCAGTGAAGAAAGCGAATGGTATGTTAGCATTCATAGCAAAAGGACGAGTATAGGAGCAGGGAGGTTCTACTGCAGTTGTACAGGGTCTTGGTGAGATCACACCTGGAGTATTGTGTACAGTTTTGGTCTCCTAATCTGAGGAAGGACATTCTTGCCATAGAGGGGGTACAGAGAAGGTTCACCAGGCTGATTCCTGGGATGTCAGGACTTTCATATGAAGAAAGACTGGATAGATTTGGCTTGTACTCGCTAGAATTTAGAAGATTGGGGGGGGATCTTATAGAAACTTACAAAAACAAGATGCAGGAAGATTGTTCCCGATGTTGGGGAAGTCCAGAACAAGGGGTCACAGTTTAAGGATACGGGGGAATCCTTAAACTAGGACCGAGATGAGAAAAACATTTTTCATACCTGAAACTTTGGAATTCTCTGCCACAGAATGTAGTTGAGGCCAGTTAATTGGCTATATTTAAGAGGGATGTGGCCCTTGTGGCTAAAGGGATCAGGGGGTATGGAGAGAAGGCAAGTACAGGATACTGAGTTGGATGATCAGCTATGATCATATTGAATGGCGGTGCAGGCTCGAAGGGCCGAATGGCCTACTCCTGCACCTATTTTCTTTGTTTTCTATGTTTCCGTGCTGTAATGGTTATATGGTTAAGTCAATGTTCATACAACCATCCTACCAACAATTAGTGAGCAGTCCTGACCAAAGATCCTATAGCGGGGAAAGATAGGCTACTCCTGCGAAATGCAATGGGCTGACGTGTAGTACGCTATGGAGAGGATCCTGGGCATTTTTCCCTGCCCATTTTAGTAACCGGATCATACCCGACCCGACTCGCAGTGTAATCAACGTTGCGGGGGAACAGTTTGTGTGTGTGATATAGGGTTAGATTCATAATTCTGTTAGTTCATACTTCTGTTAATTCTTGTTAAAGAATAAAATGTTTATAAACACACAAACATGAATGTGATATAAATGTATATAATCATATAACACACACAATTATATTTCTTCTGATTTTTATATCCAATGATGAACTTTATTTCAGACTAGACGGGACATTAAATAATAAACATTGTAAACCTCCCCGCAACTTCACACACACTAAACCCTATCCCCCCCCCCGGCACTCCCTCGCCTCCCCCCACACTACAATGTCTCCCCCCCCCCCCGGCACTCCCTCGCCTCCCCCCACACTACAATGTCTCCCCCCCCCCCGGAACAAGATGGCGGAGGCTGGTTGCTAAAATGAGTCCTATAATCATCACCCATGAATCTGCCCATGACCGTACTACATGTTTTGCGTAGGAGTAGGCCATCTTGCTCTGCTATAAGATCTTTGGTCCTGACCTACTCTCTACCATCAGACTGTAATTGATCAGACTTTACTGTACTTTATATTGCACTAAACTATATTCAAGCTACTCCCTTTATCCTGTATCTACACCGAGGATGGCTCGAATGCAATCACGTATAGCCTGTCCACTGACTGGAGAGCACACATACTTCGGTACACGTGACAACAAAACTAAAATAAATGCCAGTTTGAGTGCAATTGTTCTGGGAAAAGGCAGATTTGTTTACGGCAACTGCACTATAATAAAATTGAGCAATATCTAAACTGTTGTCTGTTTTATTTTTCCAAATAGGAACTCCAATGCTTTCTGATATAATTCTTGAGCCAGAAACTCCATTCTATGGCCAGCCTCTAGTTCTTAAATGCAACGTGACCAATTTTTCTCAGAATGGAATCACCACCAATTGGCTAATGGACAATAAACCTATTTTGAAAGGAGTCAGGAATACAGACCCCAGGGAGGAACAAGATGGAATTTATCAGTTGTGCTCCTGTCTGGACCTGACACCCACAGCTTTTCATTACAACAAGAAACTTGTCTTTGAGGTGAAAGATGAAGTTACATCTGAAGTTATTACCAAACACTTATATTTACCACTTCCAGGTAAGTGAAACTGGTGGAAAGCCTTAACTTAAAAAATTGTTAACAAGGATGGAATTGATCAGTCGGGTACTAAGGTTTTAAAAGAAAACTTTGGGTGGCGCAGAGGTGGAGTTGACTTGCAACACCAGAGACTCGGATTCGATCCTGACCTCGGGTGCTATCTATGCTGAGTTTGCACGTTCTCCCCTTGACCGAGTGGGCTTCCTCCGGGTGCTCTGGTTTCCTCCCACATCCCAAAGACCTGCAGGTTTGTAGGTTAATTGGCTTTGGTAAAATTGTAAATAGTCCCTTGTGTTTAGGTTAGGGCTAGTGAATGGGCTGATCACTAGTCGGCTCACTCAGTGGGCCGTAGGCCCTGTTTCCACTATGTATCTCCAAAGTCTAAAGTAAAAGTTAATTGACCTCTGTAAATTGTCCCCTACTGTATAGGGAGTGGATGAGAAAATGGGATAACATAGAACTAGTGTGAACATGTTAGCTATGGCTAGTGTGGATTAGCTAGGCCTAAGAGCCCAGCTTGCTGTATTTCTGAACTAAACTATCCACTGTCGAAAGTGAGACCATCTCAATATGTGCATATTCTACTCTATTTTAAGGTAATGTCCCCAATGTGTCTGAAATCAACTGCAAAGCTCCAGAGGAAAGCACAGAGGCATCTTTCACGGTTTCGTTGACTGATTATGTACCTCAGAAAATTGAGGTGAAGTGGTTCAAAGGAGAACAACCCTATGCAGGGCCTGTCCATAATAGTCAACCTCGGGTTGCCACCACTGGCCTCTTCTCTTCAACAACAGAAATAAAATTTATTCCAGAACCATCTGATCATGACTTGGAAATCAGATGTGAGATATTTCATCTGGAAACAAAGAAAAGGATTTACCGAAAGTGTCGCTTAACATTTTGAGGTAAATATGACTTATTGCCTCCAAAGCATGGTTTCGACAAGGCTAGGTTTTAAAATAGCTAGTTTCTTCCCAGCTGTTATCATGCAATTGAACCGTCATCTCACCAACTAGATTGCAGTCCTGACCTCCCTCCCAACTTTATCTTGCACTAAATGTTGTACCCTTTTAAATTTATGTGGTGGGAGCAGAATTAGTCCATTCAGCCCATTGAGTCTACTCCGCCATTCAATCATGGTTGGTGCATCTTTCATAGAAACATAGAAACATAGAAAGTAGGTGCGAGAGTAGACCACCAGGTCCGTCGAGCCCGCACCGCCATTCGCTCATGGCTGAACACTAAACAGACACACTTACCCACAAACAGTAGACACAAGACACAGAACACAAGACACTACCCTCCCCTTTATACCGCTATCACCCCTCTCCACCCCAAAAACCTCGTGATCTCCTGGGGGAGGCAAAAAAAACGGATAAAAACCCAGGTCCAATTCGGGAAAAAAATCCGGGAAATTCCTCTCCGACCCCAATCCAGGCGATCGACACTTGTCCAGGAGATCACTCAGGTCTTACTATACTAACCATACCTAGGTCCATATCCCTGCCCTCTCCCCGTAGCCCCTTATCCCCTTGGCAGCTAAAAAACCATCTATTTTAGTCTTAAATATATTTAAAGTTTCTGCTTCCACTGCTCCCTGGGGCAGTGAATTCCATAAATTAACCACCCTCTGGGTGAAGAAGTTCTTCCTCATCTCAGTTTTAAAAGAGCCCCCCCTTATTCTGCAACTATGTCCCCTAGTTCTAGTTTCCCCGATCATTGGGAACATCCTCGGTGCATCCACCCGATCAAGGCCCCTCACGATCTTATATGTTTCAATGAGATCGCCTCTCATTCTTCTAAACTCCAAAGAGTAGAGTTCCAGCCTACTTAACCTTTCCTCATATGTCAATCCCCTCATTGCAGGAATTAATCTTGTAAACCTTCGCTGCACTGCCTCCAGGGCTAGTACATCCTTTCTTAAGTATGGACCCCAGAACTGTACACAGTATTCCAAATGTGGTCTCACTAATACTGTGTACAGCTGCAGCAAGACCTCCGTGTTTTTATACTCAATCCCCCTAGCAATAAAGGCCAAAACTCCATTGGCCTTCCTGATTGCTTGCTGCACCTGCATACTAACTTTTAGTGATTCATGTACTAATACCCCTAGATCCCTTTGCGTTGCATTACAACGCAGCTCCTCCTCATTTAGAAAATAACTTGCCCTATCATTTTTTTCCCAAAGTGAATGACTTCACATTTATTAGTATTAAACTTCATCTGCCAAGTTGTTGCCCACTCACCTAGCTTATCTATATCCTTTTGCAGACTCTTCCTATCCTCCTCATCCCCTACTTTTCCTCCCATTTTTGTATCGTCCGCAAATTTTGATATATTACACTTGGTTCCCTCCTCCAAATCATTTATATAAATTGTGAACAACTGGGGTCCCAGCACCGACCCTTGCGGAACCCCGCTAGTTACCGGTTGCCATCCCGAGTATGAACCATTTATCCCCACTCTCTGCTTCCTATTTGTTAGCCAATCCTCTACCCATGCTAATATATTACCCCCAATCCCATAATTTTTTATTTTTAGCAATAGTCTCTTATGTGGCACCTTGTCAAAAGCCTTTTGGAAGTCCAAGTATACCACATCCACCGGTTCCCCTTTATCCACCCGGGTTGTTACTTCCTCAAAGAATTCGAGCAGATTCGTTAAACAGGACTTCCCCTTCACAAAACCATGCTGGTTCTGTCCGATGAAGTCATGTTTATCCAAGTGCCCCGTTAGTGTTTCTTTAATAATTGTCTCTAACATTTTACCCACCACCGATGTTAGACGCTTTCACTCTCAACCCCATTCTCCTGCCTTTATCTGTTCACTTTGGACAGTTTGATTTTACCATGCATAGTCTTTCCGCTGACTAGTCTTCTGCTGACTGGATAGCATGCAACAAAAAACATTTCACTGTACCTCGGTACATGTGACAATAAACTAAACTAAACCATTGGATCATATTGCCATTCCTGGCAAAATGTCATGTAATACAAATGTGCTGGAGTGACTCAGCGGGTCAGGCAGCAACTAGACTAAGTGGGACCCATTGGGTGACCTGCTTGGGGTGGGGCGGGGCTGGGCTGCTTCGGGTCCCTCCGAAAGTCCGGTTGGAAACCTTCCGCTGGCCACCCTTATAAAGACGCGATGGCGCAGGAAGGGGCCGATCGTCCTGGGGAGTGACGGGAAGAGATTAATCCGCGCGGCGCTGATTGCCAGGTGAAGAGATCGATCTGCGCACGCGTGGTTTTTAAGATTTATAAACCTCGCTAACATTTACGACATTCAACCAATCTGAACGAAACTTGGTGCAATCGCAGCACAGGAGAACAGTGAGTGAACTGGCGAAAAATCATAGCGTTATCGCGAACCATTTTTGCGTAAATAGAATGACCGCCAAACCGGAAGATAAAAAGATCAGAGTTTTAGGTATGTGTAGATAGATAGAATATATCAGGCTTCCCCTCAATCTCTGTCGTTCCAGAGAAAACAATTCAAGTTTGTTCAATCTTTCCGTGTTGGTAATGTGCCTAATTCAGGCTGTTAACCACAATGACCTTGCAGTTTGATGCAAGGCAAGGAGATCATGAAAATGTAGGTGTGTTAGGGTAACTAACACAGCAGTGCGTGATGTGAACATTGTTGAGTTTTGTTGAAGGGACATTGACTCTGTTTCTCTCTCCACAGATGCTGCCTGGTCTGCTGACTATTTCCAGAGGGATTTTGTACCAATATGTAAAGTTAACTTTATATCTTGCCATAAGCTGTGAGCCTTGGAGGAGTTGGAGGATCAATCACTGTAGCAATTTTGGGAACTAAGGAGCAAACTAAAAAAGGAGACCAGAAGGGCAAAAGAGGGCCAGGTAGCACTGGCCGGCAGCATAAAAGACAATCCCAAAAGATTTTATGAATACATAAGGGGGAAAGGGGGAACTAGAGAGAGAGTGGGACCTCTCAGGAATAAAAGCCACAGGAGATGGGCAAGGTGCTCAATGAGTATTTCTCCTCTGTATTAACCAAGGAGAAAGACAGTAGGACAGAAGAAATTGGAGCAGTTACTGGAAGTATCATGAGAGCAGTCAGGGTTATCGTCGAGGAAGTACTGAAGGTACTGTCGTATTTAAAGGTAGACAAATCTATCAGATATATCCGAGAACATTGCGTGAAACTAGAGAGGAAATTGCGGGAGCCCTTGTTGAAATTTACGTGTTGTTCTTAAATACAGGAGAGGTGCTTGAGGATTGGAGAGTGGCAAATGGTGTGCCTCTTCAAGAAGGGCTGCGGGGAAAATGCTGGGAACTATAGGCCAGTGAGCTCAACATCTGCAGTTGGTACGTTACTGGAGAGTATTCTGAGGGATGGGATATCCTGGCATTTAGACTGACAAGGCTGATTAGGGATAGTCAGCATGGTTTTGTACATATAACCATATAACAATTACAGCACGGAAACAGGCCATCTCGACCCTTCTAGTCCGTGCCGAACACGTATTCTCCCCTAGTCCCATATACCTGCGCTCAGACCATAACCCTCCATTCCTTTCCCGTCCATATAACTATCCAATTTATTTTTAAATGATAAAAACGAACCTGCTCCACCACCTTCACTGGAAGCTCATTCCACACAGCCACCACTCTCTGAGTAAAGAAGTTCCCCCTCATGTTACCCCTAAACTTCTGTCCCTTAATTCTCAAGTCATGTCCCCTTGTTTGAATCTTCCCTACTCTCAGTGGGAAAAGCTTATCCACATCAACTCTGTCTATCCCTCTCATCATTTTAAAGATCTCTATCAAGTCCCCCCCCCTTAACCTTCTGCGCTCCAAAGAATAAAGCCCTAACTTGTTCAACCTTTCTCTGTAACTTAGTTGCTGAAACCCAGGCAACATTCTAGTCAATCTCCTCTGTACTCTATTTTGTTGACATCCTTCCTATAATTAGGCGACCAAAATTGTACCCCATACGCCAGAATTGGCCTCACCAATGCCTTGTACAATTTTAACATTACATCCCAACTTCTATACTCAATGCTTTCTTTACCACCCTATCTACATGAGATTCCACTTTCAGGGAACTGTGCACAATTATTCCCAGATCCCTCTGTTCACCTGCATTCTTCAATTCCCTACCATTTACCATATACGTCCTATTTTGATTTGTCCTGCCAAGATGTGGCACCTCACACTTATCAGCATTAAACTCCATCTGCCATCTTTCACCCCACTCTTCCAACTGGCATAAATCTCTCTGTAGACTTTGAAAATCTACTTCATTATCCACAACCCCACCTATCTTCATATCATCTGCATACTTACTAATCCAATTTATCACACCATCATCCAGGTCATGTCTCACAAATCTGATTGATTTTTTTGAAGACATGAGCAAAAAGATTGATATGTGCACATGGACTTCAGTATGGACTTCGACAAGCTGCCGCATGGTAGGCTGCTCCAGAAGGTTAGATCTCATGGGATCCAAGGAGAGATAGCTGAATGGATAGCAAATTGGCTCCCTGGAAGGAAGCAGAGGGTGATGGTGGAAGGTTGCTTCTCAGAATAGAGGCCTGCGACTAGTGGTGTGCCACAGGGTTCGGTGCTGGGCCCGTTACTGTTTGTCATCTGCATTAATGATTTGGATGAGAACATACAGGGCAAGATTAGCATGTTTGCTAATGATATAAAAGTTAGTGTTTTTGCAGATAGTGAAGATGGTTGTGAACAATTGCAGCAGGATCTGGAACGATTGGTCAGGTGGGCGGAGGAATGGTTGATGGAATTTAATACAGAGAAGTGTGAGGTGAGGTGTCGAACAAGGGCAGGCCTCTGGGTTGTGTTGTAGAGCAGAGAGATCAAGGAGTGCAAGTGTACAAGTGCATGATTCCTTGAAGGTCGAGTCGCAGGTAGATAAGGTGGTCAAAAAGGCTTGGCACTTTGGCCTTCATCAGTCAGTTGCAGTTTGGAGGTCGTGTTGCAGTTGTATAAGACGTTGGTGAGGCCGCATTTTGAGCATTGTTTTTAGTTCTGGGCAAAATGTTCTATGAATGATGTTGTCAAGCTGGAAAGGATACAGAAAGGATTTACGAGAATGTTGCCAGGACTAGATGATGTGAACTATAGGGAGAGGTTAAGTAACCATATAACCATATAACAATTACAGCACGGAAACAGGCCATCTCAGCCCTACAAGTCCGTGCCGAACAACTTTTTTCCCTTAGTCCCACCTGCCTGCACTCATACCATAACCTTCCATTCCCTTCTCATCCATATGCCTATACCATGGAGCGTAGGAGAATGAGGGGTGATCTTATAGAGGTATACAAAATCATGAAAGGAATAGATCGGGTAGATGCACATGATATATACATCTGTTGCTTCCAATTGCTGCCAATACACAGCATATTTTAATTCAGAGCAATTTGATATTGGCAAGTTAGGCGAGATCATGACTCGTCTTTGAGATTTACAGGAGCGTTCAGGAGCTTCCAACGGAATATCTAACTCATAGCATATAATGTACATAGAACAATACAGCATAGGTACAGGCCCCACAGCCCACCAAGTCTGTGCCAAACATGATGCGAAGACTTAATTAATCTCTGCCTGCATGTGCTCCATATCCTTCCGTTCCCAGTATATCTAAAAGCCTCTTAAACGCCACTATGGTATCTGCCTCTACTGCCACTCCTGGCAGCATGTTCCAGGCACCCACCTCCTTCTCTGCAGGAAAACCTGCCCTGCACTTCCTTTAAACTATTACGCTTCCAACCTTCGAGCTATGCCTGCTAATATTTGATATAATGTTGGATATACATTTACTGATGATAACTGTAAGGTGCAGATACTCCATTCTGTAAAATTAAGGCCACAAAAGACCAGACATTTCATGTAAAATTCTCCCTCATCTCACTCACAATTCTTCCCATTACATTCCATTCAATTTATTTAACATTATGTTCAAATGCCATTGACAAAAAAGTCAATTTTTTTTCCCCCAGAGTTGGAGAATCTAGAACCAGAGGACACAGGTTTAAGGTGATAGGGGAAAGATTTAAAAGGTAACTGAGGGACAGCTGTATCACACAGAGGGTAGTGGGTGTATGGAACGAGCTGCCAGACAAGCTAGTTAACTGATTTACTGATCTGAAGAAGAATCGCGTCCAGAAACGTCATCTCTCCATTCCCTCCAGAGATGCTGCCTGACCTGCTGAGTTCCTCCAGCACTTTGTGTTTTGTTATCATCCCAAGTATTAATGATGTAACCTGTAAACGTTTGAAATGCATTTAAAAAGCATTTCAGATGCAATCTCAATATATTTTCAAAATCATTATTTTATCCCAGTCTTCCCAAAAGATTTGCTTAATGTTTCCATTATACTAAAATATTTGAGGATTTAAATGTTTCTGTTGTGTAGGTGATTTTGAATGTTTTCTGTAAAGATGATGTTTTTCATTAAAATATTTGCTATTAAATAACAATGCATTCCTAGAGTATTTTAGTTCCTTTCTTACATATCTTGACCTAAATGATTTCAAAGCTATTTATGTTGCATAATTACTTGAAATAACCTATTCCATATTGAAAAATGGCCAAGAGATGCTGAATATTGGTTAAACATATTTGTTAAATTGTTTATTGTTTTGCGCTCTTATTGAGGATTAGATAACTATGATGGGCAATCTTGGACATCAAATATGTCTTATTTGACAACACAAGAAACTGCAGACACTGGAATCTTGAGTAAAACACAAAGTGCTGGTGGAACTCATTGGGTCTGGCAGCATTTGTGGAGGGAATGACGTTTCAGGTCAGGGCCCTTCAGACTCATGAAACATCATGTGTCCATTTCCTTCATGGATGCTGCCTGACCTGCTAAGTTCCTCCAGAACCTTGTGATTTACTCGTGACTTACTTGACATCCAGTAGGAGACAAGATCGTTTTACACCAAGCTGGAGTAACAGTGGGACAGGCAGCATCTCCGGAGTGAAGGAATGGGTGACATTTTCGGGTCGAGACCCTTCTTCATTCTGAAGAAGGGTTTCGACCTGAAACGTCACCCATTCCTTCTCTACAGAGATGCTGCCCGTCCCACTGAGTTACTGCAGCTTTTTGTGTCTATAGGGAGGTTGCAGGCAGTCAAGGTCACGACCCGTGACCCGTACTGTTGCCACGCAACGCCAACTGGATTACACGCGATGAACTGCAGGTAAGCATTTACTATGGCTGGCAGCACAGCGGGCCCTTCTTCTGGCCCAACATCCGGACTGGTTGCACAGCCGCGGACCCCGGGACGTCTATCCCCACGGCCGGGGGTGGGAGGAGGAGGAGGAGGTGGTCGGGGGGGGGGGGGGGGGGGGAGGAAGAGGTCGGGGTGTCGGTGCAGTGATTGGGTGGGTGGAGGGAGCAGACCGTCCCCAACTCTGCTGCAGCTGACGTTGCCTGGAGCCGTGGCCCCGCTCCACCCGTCCTTGCTCCACCCGTCCCCGCTGTCCCCGGGGGGGGGGAGAGTAGGGGCTGTCCCGAGGGATGCGCTTCTTCGGCCGCTTACACCTTGGTGCTCAGATTCAGAGCAAAGATTTCCCGCTTTCAATGACGGTACCCACAAATATTTATAGCGCTAAAAATGACAATTTCTGCTGTTTTTAACAGGTAAGAAGGTACGAGTTCTGTGTGTTAACAGTGTGTGCCGGAAGCTGCCATGTCCTCCACATGGATTGAGCTGCTACGTGCATCACGCCCTTTGACCCGATGACCTTACGTGCAACCCCCCCTATAGAAAATAGGTGCAGGTGTAGGCCATTCGGCCCTTCGTGCCAGCACCGCTCGGTTTTTAGCTTAAATCAGCATCTGCAGTTCCATCGTACACCAGCTTTTTACATTATGCCCTCATTATAAAACCTTTTAAAATTTCAGTTCTCACTTTGAACCACAAAGTTCCCCACAGATGTCAGGCCGCCACAGTGACGCAACTGGTAGAGCTGCTGTCACAGCATCAGAGGCCCGGGTCCGGCCCGGTCCGGACTAGTTCTGGGCCTGTTTCCGTGCTGCCTCTCTCAATCAATTGACAAACTAGTTGACAGATGTTCAGTTATCATCACAACAATTCAATCGCCAGTTCTACATTCTCTACATTATCTTTGTTCTTAGGAGTATAAACACTCGATGTAATTTGAATTTGCGGAGATTCTCGTAGGCGGGAGGTAGTCAGCTACCAAGTGCTCTCCCCAATGTCGGCTTCTGTTGACAAAAAACTCTCATTAGTCATCTCTCTGTCCGACTGCTCTCTCTGGCCACAGCGGTAGAGTTGCTGCCTTACAGCGCCACAGACCCACCCGTGTTCCATCCTGACTACGGGTGCAGTTTGCATGCAGTTAGTACTTTCTCCCTGTGACCATGTGGGTTTTATCAGAGATCTCCAGTTTCCCCCCAAGCTCCAAAGACATACAGGTTTGTAGGTTAATTGGCTTCAGTTAAAAAAAATGTAAGTTGTCCCTAATGTGTGTAGAATACTGTTAGTGTGCGGGGATTGCCCACCGGCGTGGACTCTGCGGCCGAATGGCCTGTTTCTGCACCCTATCTCTAAACTAAACTAAACTAAAATCTCTTTCCCTCTGCAATCTCTGCAGTCTGTATATCTGGAATCCAGCCACAAAATGCTGAAGTAACTCAGTGGCACAGGCAGCATCTCTGGATACAAGGAATGAGTGACGTTTTGGGTCGAGACCTTTCTTCAGACATCTGGGATCAATATGTCCTCTCACTCTCCAATCTGTCTGCGATCTCTCTGTCTGTGATCTCTGTGTGTGATGTATCCGTTCTCTGTGTTCTGTCGGTGATCTGTGTGTGTGTTATCTCTGTAATCTTTAAGATCTGAGATTTCTGTCTGTCTCTGTAATCTCTGTTCTCTGTCTGTAATCTCTGATCTCTCTCTGTGATCTGTTGGGATCTCTGCCTGATCTCTCTTTGCCTGGGATCTCCCTCTGTCTAGGGAAAGAGGGCCTTGCTCTCACTCTGGAGAGACTCTGATCTGGCTGATGTCTCTGTTTGGGGAAAGAGACCGGCTTTCTGTCTCTGATCTCTCCCTGCCTGGGATAGGGGTTCTCCCTCTCCCTCTCCCCCCCCCCCCCCTCCCCCTCCCCCTCCCCCTCCCCCCCCCCCCCTCCCCCCCTCCCCCTCCCCCTCCCCCTCCCCCTCCCCCTCCCCCTCCCCCTCCCCCTCCCCCTCCCCCTCCCCTTCCTGACTCTCCCCGGGCAGGCTGCGCTCCGTGAGACACAGCCTCTCCCCGCCCACCTGCGGCGGAAGTGAAACCAGCACAGAGAGAGAAGGGAGAGAGAGAGAGGGGAGTGGGGAGAGAGAGGGAGTGGGGAGGGAGCGGGGGGAGAGGGGAGTGGGGAGAGAGAGGGGAGCGGGGGGAGAGGGGAGCGGTGAGAGAGCGTTGAAGGGCCTGTTTCTCTGCTGTACTGTTCTATGTATAATGGTCAGCACCAAGATTACAGGCCGAAGGGCCTGATCCTGTGCTGTTCTATACGTTATGGGCAGCACGGATATTGTGGGCCAAAGGGTCTGAAACTATACAGCACTATTTAAGATGCTTGGGGGTTCCTGACAGGATAGTTGTTGCGATGATTTCGCTGGTGGGAAAGTCATGATCAAGTGGAAATAGCCACAAAGTAAGGAGTCAATCACAGAGCTGTACAGCACAGAAACAAGCCCGTCAGCCCAACTTGTCCATGCCGACCAAGACCCACATCGAAGCTAGTCCTTTTTGCCTGCGTTTGGTCCATATCTGTCAAAACACTTCCTATCCATATACAGGTACCTATCTTTTAAATGTTATAGTACCTGTCTCAACTAACTCCTCTGGCAGCTTGTTCCATATATCACCATGTGAAAGCATTGCCCTTCAGCTTCTTACCCCTCACCTTAAACTTCTGCTCTCTAGTTCTTAATTCCCCTACTCTAATTCTGTGTATTCTATGCCCCTCATGATTGTGTACACCTCTATAAGATCATCCTTCATCCTGCAAGGAATGAAGTCTTAGACTGCTCAAACTCTCCATGTAATACATGAAACATGAAGTTAAAGCGACGAGTGGAAAGGCTTGGTGGAAAGAGTCAGTCTCGGCCTACCCCACGATTGAAGGGGGAGGAGTTGTGTAGTTTGACAGAACTGGTTTGGCAAGTCAGAGTGCCGATTAACCTAAAACCCACATGTTGTTGTTTTTGGGCGTGGGAGGAAACTCATACAATTGCAGGGAGAATGTGCCAACTCCGTATGTAAATTGTCCCTAGTGTGTAGGATAGTGCCAGTGTGTGGGTATCACTGGTCAGCACAGACATTGTGGGCCGAAGGGTCTGTTTCCACACTGTAACTCTATAACGTCTAATTAATTTAATGTAATGAACATGATCCCAAATTCAACTTATCTCCTCGGCCTGCACGTGATCCACACCCACCCAGTTACTGCACATCCATGTGCCTATCTAAAAACCTGTCATATCTGCCTCTAGCAGCATGGTCCAGACACCCACCACTCTCTGCATGCAAAAAAAACTTGCCCTGCACAATTCCTTTCAACTTTGCCCCTCTCATCTAGGCTTTCTAGTCTTTGACATTTTCACCCAGGGGTAAAAGGTTACCCTTTCCCTTTAGCCACAAGGGCCACATCTTACTCCCTCTTAAATATAGCCAATGAACTGGCCTCAACTAACTTCCTCTTAAATATAGCCAATGAACTGGCCTCAACTACCTTCTGTGGCAGAGAATTCCACAGATTCACCACTCTCTGTGTGAATTTTTTTTTTCTCATCTCGGTCCTAAAAGACTTTCCCCTTATCCTTAAACTGTGACCCCTTGTTCTGGACTTCCCCAACATCGGGAACAATCTTCTTGCATCTAGCCTGTCCAATCCCTTAAGAATTTTGTAAGTTTCTATGCAATAGTGGTTTAAAACAGTATAAAGTTCCTGTAAGGCATTTGATGTGCTGACTGACGATAGATACGGATAAGAAAAGTGTTGACATCAAATGGGGCCTGAGCGATCCATAGTACAGACTATAGTCAACTGCAATAAAGAGTAATTGGGAAAATGATAGAGAAAGATTATTATCAGGAAGCACCCCTTGCTGAGAAAAAGCATGGTGGCAGGGACAAGAAAAGGGTAAATATTAAAATGGAGTAATTATATTCACAGCCATGGCAAAGAACCTACATCAAAAGGTAAATATAACAGCATAATTGACTAGGATGTGATTGAATGATTCCGCTCCTCTATGTGAAATATATTTGTAGTACCTCTTGTGTTTTAAGAGGCAGTGTCCTATTAAGAAGTTGTGTGAGGGGACCTCTCAAACCCATTCATCTTTTATGCTTTGGACATTTGTTAGAAGCTTTCAATGTGGAAATTAACTGTTTATTCTTTGTTTTCTTACAAAGGTTTGAATGAAGGAGACGTGCAAAGATGCAGTTTTTTTTCGTTTTATCTGTGTTTTGTCTGTTTGTTTTCTTCCTAATTCTTTCATTTTTAATTGATTTCAGAAACTGGCCATGTGGAATCCAGGTTAAAGTGTTTGAAATGTGAGTTATGGATATGAATATTACGGATATGAGATGCCAACATTTCAGGAAAAAAATCGGCATTTGGGGAAATTGTGATTAGTATACATTTGGACTATGTATTTGAAATTGTCATTTAGGAAGATAGATTAGACAATAGACAATAGCTGCAGGAGTAGGCCATTCGGCCCTTCAATTCACCCAATATCCCCTGACTCCGCTATCTTCAAGAGCCTTATCTAGCTCTCTCTTGAAAGTATCCAGAGAACCTGCCTCCACCTCCACCTGTGGTAGTGAACCTGCCTCCACCTGTGGCAGAGAATTCCACAGACTCACAACTCTCGTTTTTCTGTGTGAAAATGTGTTTCCTCATCTCAGTTCTAAATGGCTTACCCCTTATTCTTAAACTGTGGCCCCTGGTTTTGGACTCCCCCAACATCGGGAACATGTTTCCTGCCTCTAGCGTGTCCAAACCCTTAATAATCTTATATGTTTCAATAAGAACACCTCTCATCCTTCCAGAGTGTACAAGCCCAGCTGCTTCACTCTCCCAGCATATGACAGTCCCGCCATCCCGGGAATTAACCTACGCTGCACTCCCTCAATAGTAAGAATGTCCTTCCTCAAATTTGGACCCCAAAACTGCCACAATACTCCAGGTGTGGTCTCACTAGGGCCCTGTACAGCTGCAGAAGGACCTCTTTGCTCCTATACTCAACTCTTCTTGTTATGAAGGCCAACATGCCATTTGCTTTCTTTGATTGGAACAATTGGGGAATAATTTTCAACATTGCTTTTCTTACTAACAATGTATTTCTGCATTTTAAAAATATTGCTCAAGAGTTACAGATTGCTGATTTTGAGCTTATAAATTATTTTGTAAATGCTTGTATTGATGCAAGTGCTGGAAGTTCAGCAAGTGTCCGGTAAAATGCAAATGAGGGTCCATGCAGTGCTCTGCTGGTCAATTATGCCAGACCCTGTCTTACAGGAAGGAGATTTAAGGAAAATCCCGAGGGAAGGCAAACGGTTGAGAGAGGGAAAGTAGATTGCGTGGGAGAAATAAATTTGGGCATTTGCAAAAATCAAGCAACCCCTGACCTCCTCCCCAGCATTGGGACTCCAAGATTTAACTGAACCCTTCGATCTGCATTGTGATAATGGAAGAGGACACTACACAGCTAAACATGGGGATAGAATGAGGCCAGTAGCATAGTATCCAAGATTTACTAGAATGTTGCCTGGGTTTCAGCAACTAAGTTACAGAGAAAGGTTGAACAAGTTAGGGCTTTATTCTTTGGAGCGCAGAAGGTTAAGGGGGGACTTGATAGAGGTTTTTAAAATGATGAGAGGGATAGACAGAGTTGACGTGGAAAAGCTTTTCCCACTGAGAGTAGGGAAGATTCAAACAAGGGGACATGACTTGAGAATTAAGGGACTGAAGTTTAGGGGTAACATGAGGGGGAACTTCTTTACTCAGAGAGTGGTAGCTGTGTGGAATGAGCTTCCAGTGAAGGTGGTGGAGGCAGGTTCGTTTTTATCATTTAAAAATAAATTGGATAGTTATATGGATGGGAAAGGAATGGAGGGTTATGGTCTGAGCGCAGGTATATGGGACTAGGGGAGATTATGTGTTCGGCACGGACTAGAGGGGTCGAGATGGCCTGTTTCCGTGCTGTAATTGTTATATGGTTATATGGTTATATGTGCTCAAGCACTTGACTGTGCAACATGGACAGTTGAAATCTTAGAGCACATTACTTTGATGGCAAATATAATTTTACATTCACCTCATAGTGTGGTGCAACTTTTAGAGGCAGGGAAGTTAAAGACAGTATCAGATAATCAACAAGTGAAATGGGAGAGCATATTATTACCAGCGGATAAGCATTTACTGATTGATAGTCAAAGACAATGTGGTGAATCCGGCCACAATGATGGTGAAGGACTATCTCCCCCCTCCCCCCCCCCGCCCCCCCCCCCTCCCCACAGATAAGGAAGCCTGTTTCACAACAGAATGCATCAGCCTTAAGGGCCTGTCCCACTTGGCGATTTTCTCGGCAACTGCGGGCGTCATTGAATGACGTGTCAGGGTCGACGAAAGATTTTGAACATTTCAAAATCCAGCGGCGACAAAAAAAATGTTGCGACACTTGAGGAAACACCGTGCGTCAATACAATACAATACAAAACAATACAATACAATACAATACAAAACCTTTTATTTGTCATTTGAACATCACATGAGGTTCAAACAAAATTTGGTTTCTGCAGCCATACAAAAAAAGAACCAAGACACACACCAACACAATTCAATTCACATAAACATCCATCACAGTGAGTCCTCCTCACTGTGATGGAAGGCAAAACTTAAACATATCTCTCCCCTGCACTCCCCTCTCCCCCCCATTTCAGAGTCAAAGACAGAGTCAAAGCCCCCGGCGGGCGATGTTAAATGTCCCGCAGCCATTAAAACCACGCCGGGTGGTGCAAGGCCAAGCACCGGGTCTTGGTGTTGGAGCCCCGGCGGGCGCTCACAAAGTCCCGCGGCCATTCCAAGCCGCGCGGGGCGGTGACGTAAGGCCCCGCTCCAGGTAATCTTCAACCCTGCAACTCGGGCGGGAGAAGTCGCCATTGCGGAAGCCCCGAAAAGCGGTCTCCCACCAGGGACCCGCGGGCTCCCGGTATTACTGTCCACAGACCTGCGGTAGGAGCTTCCGAATCTCCGGGTGTCGGGTCACAGCAGCGTCCACCACAGCTCCACCCGCTCAGGACTCGGCCAGCTCCGTGATGGTGAGTAAATCCGCAGCTCCGCGACTGGAGCCCCAGGTCATTCCTGTTGGAGGCCGTTCCACGTTGCAGCCCCACGACAACGGAGACCCGACAAAGAAAAGGTCGGGTCTCCCGTGCAGGGGAAAGACCTTAAAGTTCCCCCCACCCCCCCACACACATACCCCGACAAAAAAAACAATAAAAACTACATAGAACAAGACAGAAAACAATAAAAAGACAGACGGAATGCAGAGGCCGCTGCTGACAAGAGTCGCGCCGCCCACCTACGTCATCACAACACGTCACGCCGCATCACGCCACATCTTTTTCGGTGACCTTACATGTCAGTCAATGATGCTGGCTGTCGCTGAAAAAATTGCCAAGTGGGACAGTCCCTTTAACTACTTTAACTACATTCTATCTTCAGATTCAGATTCAGATTCAACTTCAATTGTTATTGTCCGTGTACAGTACAGAGACAACGAAATGCATTTAGCATCTCCCTGGAAGAGCGACATAGCATATGATTTGAATAAATATTTACATTAGCATATATACAGACATAGTGTTTTTCCTGTGGGAGGAGTGTCCGGGGTGATTGGCAGTCACCGAGGTACGTTGTTGAGTAGAGTGACAGCCGCCGGGAAGAAGCTGTTCCTGGACCTGCTGGTCCGGCAACAGAGAGACCTGTAGCGCCTCTCGGATGGTAGGAGGGTAAACAGTCCATGGTTGGGGTGAGAGCAGTCCTTGGCGATGCTGAGCGCCCTCCGCAGACAACGCTTGCTTTGGACAGACTCAATGGAGGGGAGCGAGGAACCGGTGATGCGTTGGGCAATTTTCACCACCCTCTGCAATGCCTTCCGGTCGGAGACAGAGCAGTTGCCATACCATACTGTGATACAGATGGTAAGGATGCTCTCGATGGTGCAGCGGTAGAAGTTCACCAGGATCTGAGGAGACAGATGGACCTTCTTCAGTCTCCTCAGGAAGAAGAGACGCTGGTGAGCCTTCTTGATCAGAGTTGAGGTATTGTGGGTCCAAGAGAGGTCATCGGAGATGTTAACACCCAGGAACCTGAAGCTAGAAACACGTTCCACCTCCGTCCCCTTAATGTGGATGGGGGTGTGCGTGCCGCCCCTGGACTTCCTGAAGTCTACAATGAGCATTTTCCCATCATGCTCCCCAGTATGGAAATTCCAGGGTTAACCAAACTATAACCTACTCATCTTCCTTGCAATACTCAACATTTCCTACATGACATTTTCATTTCAAAAGTGCGGACACTTCTGCTTTTCACAATAGTCTGACGTAATGAAGGGAAGGGGAATTTGCTTCCTCTGCTGGCATGTATTGATGACACGTGAGTTTAGTCAAAACTGCAAAACTTAACAATTCTATTTTAATCATCACTGAGGTTTAAAGCAAGACATTTTGAATTGAGCAAGATGCCCCATCTAAGTACAGTCAACGCGTTTTATAAAGCTAATGATAAAGATCTCGAAGGATAGATGGGAAAAGTATTTGATGAATACACATAACTGTTCTATTAATACAAGACATAATTTAATTCAATTCAAATTATTACATAGACTATATTATTCAAAAACGAGGTTGAATAAATTTTATCCAAACGTCTCTCCCAGATGCGATAAATGTTTGTTTCAAAACGCTAATATAACACATTCATTTGTAGGATGTACAAAGTTGAATAAATTTTGGAGTGATATATTTGATATATTTACAAAGCTCTTCAAGTCAAGAATAGAACCCAAAATGGAATGGATTATATTTGGAATAATAGGAGAAGATACCAATTTAAATAAAGACCAAAATGTTTTTTTTAATTATGGGTTAATAATTGGAAAGAAATTGATACTTAAATTTTGGAAAAATACAACCATACCAACTGTTAAATTGTGGATTAGGAATATGATGGACATAGCACGCCTTGAAGAAATGAGACTCCGACTAATAGATAAATATGACCAATTCTTAAGGAGTTGGTCTCCTTTCATCGACTTACAAACTTAAAGCACACGGCATTGGAGGTTCAGTATTGATGTGGATAGAGAACTGGCTGGCAAACAGGAAGCAAAGAGTAGGAGTAAACGGGTCCTTTTCACAATGGCAGGCAGTGACTAGTGGGGTACCGCAAGGCTCAGTGCTGGGACCCCAGCTATTTACAATATATATTAATGATCTGGATGAGGGAATTGAAGGCAATATCTCCAAGTTTGCGGATGACACTAAGCTGGGGGGCAGGGTTAGCTGTGGGGAGGATGCTAGGAGACTGCAAGGTGACTTGGATAGGCTGGGTGAGTGGGCAAATGTTTGGCTGATGCAGTATAATGTGGATAAATGTGAGGTTATCCATTTTGGTGGCAAAAACAGGAAAGCAGACTATTATCTAAATGGTGGCCGATTAGGAAAAGGGGAGATGCAGCGAGACCTGGGTGTCATGGTACACCAGTCATTGAAAGTAGGCATGCAGGTGCAGCAGGCAGTGAAGAAAGTGAATGGTATGTTAGCTTTCATAGCAAAAGGATTTGAGTATAGGAGCAGGGAGGTTCTACTGCAGTTGTACAGGGTCTTGGTGAGACCACACCTGGAGTATTGCGTACAGTTTTGGTCTCCAAATCTGAGGAAGGACATTATTGCCATAGAGGGAGTGCAGAGAAGGTTCACCAGACTGATTCCTGGGATGTCAGGACTGTCTTATGAAGAAAGACTGGATAGACTTGGTTTATACTCTCTAGAATTTAGGAGATTGAGAGGGGATCTTATAGAAACTTACAAAATTCTTAAGGGGTTGGACAGGCTAGATGCAGGAAGATTGCTCCCGATGTTGGGGAAGTCCAGGACAAGGGGTCACAGCTTAAGGATAAGGGGGAAAGCCTTTAAAACCGAGATGAGAAGAAATTTTTTCACACAGAGAGTGGTGAATCTCTGGAACTCTCTGCCACAGAGGGTAGTCGAGGCCAGTTCATTGGCTATATTTAAGAGGGAGTTAGATGTGGCCCTCGTGGCTAAGGGGATCAGAGGGTATGGAGAGAAGGCAGGTACGGGACACTGAGTTGGATGATCAGCCATGATCATATTGAATGGCGGTGCAGGCTCGAAGGGCCGAATGGCCTACTCCTGCACCTAATTTCTATGTTTCTATGTTTCTATGTTTTGGAATCATGTGATGCAGCGGTACCATAAGGATTGCTGATTTCAGTTCATGACGTGGATAGATCTACATCTCCGAATATAGATTTGAAAAATTCTCTTTTAAGGGGCCTTCTCTTCTATTTCTACTTTCCACCTTTTCTTTTTTCTTTTCTTTTTTTCTTTTTCTTTTTTATATACACACTTCACATTTGTCTACTCTCTATCATCTATTTTTCCACTCTTTCCCCTTTCTATTGTTTTCTTTTTTTTGTCTTGCTTACTTCCCTCTCATAACATAAAACTAGAGGTTGTACATGGAATGGATTACGGTATGACATAGTTGGCACCTAAAATTAGGTGCCACTGTATTGTTTTGTATTGTATTAACTTCTAATAAAATAAACAAAAAAAAAAAAAAACAAAAAAAACAATACTCAACATTTCCTACATGACATTTTCATTTCAAAAGTGCGGACACTTCTGCTTTTCACAATAGTCTGACGTAATGAAGGGAAGGGGAATTTGCTTCCTCTGCTGGCATTTATTGATGACACGTGAGTTTAGTCAAAACTGCAAAACTTAACAATTCTATTTTAACCATCACTGAGGTTTAAAGCAAGACATTTTGAATTGAGCAAGATGCCCCATCTAAGTACAGTCAACGCGTTTTAAAAGCAGTGTCTAAATCAAAAGGCGTGTAAATAACACATATACTGTATGCCAGGCTGATTAGGAAAAGGGGAGATGCAACGAGACCTGGGTGTCATGGTGCACCAGTCATTGAAATTGGGCATGCAGCAGGCAGTGAAGAAAGCTAATGGTATGTTAGCATTCATAGCAAAATGATTTGAGTATAAGAGCAGGGAGGTTCTACTGCAGTTGTACAGGGTCTTGGTGAGACCACACTTGGAGTATTGCATACAGTTTTGGTCTCCTAATCTGAGGAAAGACATTCTTGCCATAGAGGGAGTACAGAGAAGGTTCACCAGACTGATTCCTGGGGTGTCAGGACTTTCATATGAAGAAAGACTGGATAGATTCGGCTTGTCCTCGCTAGAATTTAGAAGATTGAGGGGGATCTTATAGAATCTTACAAAATTCTTAAGGGGTTGGACAGGCTAGATGCAGGAAGATTGTTCCCGATAACCATATATAACCATATAACAATTACAGCACGGAAACAGGCCATCTCGACCCTTCTAGTCCGTGCCGAACACATAATCTCCCCTAGTCCCATATACCTGCGCTCAGACCATAACCCTTCATTCCTTTCCCATCCATATAACTATCCAATTTATTTTTAAATGATAAAAACGAACCTGCCTCCACCACCTTCACTGGAAGCTCATTCCACACAGCTACCACTCTCTGAGTAAAGAAGTTCCCCCTCATGTTACCCCTAAACTTCAGTCCCTTAATTCTCAAGTCATGTCCCCTTGTTTGAATCTTCCCTACTCTCAGTGGGAAAAGCTTTTCCACGTCAACTCTGTCTATCCCTCTCATCATTTTAAAAACCTCTATCAATTCCCCCCTTAACCCCGATGTTGGGGAAGTCCAGAACAAGGGGTCACAGTTTAAGGATAAAGGGGAAATCTTTTAGGACCGAGATGAGAAAAACATTTTTCACACAGAGAGTGGAGAATCTCTGGAATTCTCTGCCACAGAATGTAGTTGAGGCCAGTTCATTGACTCGTTGTAATGTTATGTCTCTGACTGAGTTTGCCAGGGTCAAGAACACTAAAACTGTCGAAACACGAAGGCTTCGTTAATTCTCTTTTGGGGAGGAGAGGTTCGGCCAGTTGGCAGGGTTGACTTGCAGTGCCATCTAGCGACACGTATGCAGCTTACTGTATCATTTATATTAACACCCACTTCCTATGCTACGCAGTTCGGGTAGCAGGCAGGATGCAGTGACAACTAACATGCTACTGTGCTGTTAAGTCTGTATGTAGATTAAAGATGATCTTAAATTACATGCCGTGTATATGTCTATGTCTTATCTACACATGCTGCTCCCGCTCGTCTGCAGCGGATGATGATGCAACTTCAAAGGTACGATATCAACCTGGTTTACACGCCAGGCAAAGACATGCACCTAGCCGACACACTATCCAGAGCCCCATGCAAGACCTGCGAGCAACAAACAGTCAACGACACGTACATTGTGATGATGGTGTTGTACCTTCCCACAGAGTGCCTGGACGACTTGGCTGCCCAGACAGCAGTCGATGACACCCTACAGTCCCTGTCCTCGACTATCCGGCATGGCTGGCTGGAAAAACAGCACAAGGTACCTGTTGCCATTCGCCCGTTCTTCCCGGTCCGTGACGAGCTAGTGCTCCAGGATGGTGTGATTGTCAAAGGACACAAGGCGGTCATTCCAACTACTGTACGAGACAAGTATTTCGACTCGGAGCACGGGGGACATCGCGGCAACCATCCCTTCGAGCCAAGAGCATGTTTCTCTGGCCCAGAATGACCGAGTTTATACGAAAGAAAGTGGAAGCCTGCATGATCTGCAATAGCCTGGCACCCCATCAACCTAAGTAGCCGCTTCTCACTCACCCAGTCCCTGCCCTACCATGGTCCATACTGGCACCAGACATTTTCGAATGGCATGATAAACAATGCCTGGTTCTAGTCGACTCGTACTCGGGCTGGTTTGGGATTGACTTGCTTCCCAGCCCCACTGCAGCAGTGGTGGTTCACAAACTAGCGCAACACTTTTCAAGTCATGGGGCGCCCGCAAAACTCCTGTCGGACAACGGTAGCCAGTTCACCAGCCAGTGCTTCAAGAATTTTGCCCAACGATGGGACTTTCATCACATTACCAGCAGTCCCGAATACCCTCGATCCAACAGGCTGGCCGAGAGGGCAGTCCGGAGCAAAGATCTGCTCCGCTATAAGATCTTTGGTCCGGAGTGCCAAACAGCTGATGGAAAGATCTCATTTTGTAAAGACCGACGTTTACCTGGACTCGCTCAACGGAGAAACATTGCCCGGGACAAGCAGGTCACTCGAGCCGCTGGCAAGGGGTCAAGTTGTAAGGCTTCAAATGGACAAGGGTTACGGATGCCTTGGTACAATCCACAGCCCGGCACCAGAACCATGCTAGTACATGGTGGACTCTGATGGCGGGACTTACCGGCGAAACCATCAACACCTTTAGCAGTGAAGGAACCGCAAGCTGTAATCCCGCATCCAGATGTTCCTGCACTGTGTCACCGTATGACTAATACTCTCCCACCCCTGACTCCGTTGTCTGCGCCCAGCACGTATCCTGCCTTCTCGCCACCGCCATTGGTGTCCCACTCTCCCGTCTCCCCATACCCGTCTTACGGGTCTCCGGTGCTCCACCAGCCCCCGGTCTCGCAAATCTCGCCAGTGAAGGATGGAGATGCGAGCCTGTATCGTACATGCTCGGGTCGCATTTGCAAACCACCCCTTAGATATGGGGACTGTGCTTAACCTGCTCCAGTGGTGAATTTATCAGACGCCAGTTAAACCTGATTTATTGTATTCACAGATATGTATTCGTAGTCATGTTATTTTCTCAAGAATAAAGATGTAGATCTGCTCTACCTAATACTAACACACATATGTTATACACCACTCGGATCCAGAATTCAGTACGGGTCTTACCTTACAATCACCATATGTTACTAACGTTTTCAGCCACTAGTCATTAATCGGGATGTAGTCACGGTGGTGACTACTTTCAGTGTAACTTTACTGTATGCTAATAAACTTGTTGAACCAGTACTTGGTGTGTTCTTTATTAGTTCTACAACTAATTTCCATCCTGCACTCAAAGCAATGGCAGGAATTTCTTGGCATAATCGGGAATACGCAGGATCATTTCATTCCAAAAAGGAAGAAAGATTCCAAGGGAAGTAGGAGGCAACTGGGGCTGACAAGAGAAGTTAGGGATAGAATAAAACTAAAAGAAAAGATGTATAACACAGCAAAGAGTAGCCGGAAGCCAGAGGATTGGGCAACTTTCATAGGACAACAGAAGGAAACAAAACGGGCAATACGGGCAGAAAAGATGAACTATGAAGGGAAGCTGGCCAGGAATATAAAGAAGGACAGTAAAAGCTTCTTTAGATATGTTAAGGGAAAAAGAGTAGCAAAGTCAAATGTGGGTCCCTTGAAGGCAGACACAGGTGAAATTATTATGGGCAACAAGGAAATGGCAGAAGAGTTGAATAGGTACTTCGGATCTGTCTTCACTAAGGAAGACACAAACAATCTCCCAGATGTACTGGAGGACAGAGGATCTAAGGGGGTAGAGGAACTGAAAGAAATTTTCATTAGGCGAGAAATAGTATTGGGTAGGCTAATGGGACAGAAGGATGATAAATCCCCTGGGCCTGATGGTCTGCATCCCAGGGTCTTCAGCGAGGTGGCTCTAGAAATAGTGGACGCATTGGTGATCATTTTCCAATGGTTAATAGATTCAGGATCAGTTCCTGTGGATTGGAGGATAGCTAATGTTATCCCACTATTCAAGAAAGGAGCGAGAGAGAAAATGGGGAATTACAGACCAGTTAGCCTGACTTCGGTGGTGGGAAAGATACTGGAGTCAATTATTAAAGAGGTGATAATGGGGCATTTGGATAGCAGTAAAAGGATTAGTCCAATTCAACATGGATTTATGAAAGGGAAATCATGCTTGACTAATCTTCTGGAATGTTTTGAGGATGTGACAAGTAAAATGTGACATCCAGTTCTTCTGGATGAAGGGGTGCCAGTGGATGTAGTGTATCTAGACTTTCAGAAAGCCTTTGATAAGGTCCCGCACGGGAGACTGGTGAATAAAATTAGTGCACATGGTATTGGGGGTAGGGTGTTGACATGGATAGAAAATTGGTGGGCAGACCGGAAGCAAAGAGTAGGAGTGAACGGGTCCTTTTCAGAATGGCAGGCAGTGGCGAGTGGAGTGCCCCAAGGCTCGGTGTTGGGGCCGCAACTGTTTACCATATATATTAATGATTTGGAAGAGGGAATTAGGAGCAACACTAGCAAGTTTGCGGATGACACAAAGCTGGGTGGCAGTGTGAACTGTGAAGAGAATGTTAGGAGGTTGCAGGGTGACCTGGACAGGTTGAGTGAGTGGGCAAAAGCGTGACAAATGCAGTATAATATAGATAAATGTGAGGTTATCCACTTAGGCTGCAAAAACAAGGGGGCAGATTATTATCTCAATGGGATTAGGTTAGGTAAGGGGGAGGTGCAGCGAGACCAGGGCGTCCTTGTACTGAAAGTTGGCTTACAGGTACAGCAGGCAGTGAAGAAAGCTAATGGAATATTGGCCTTCATAACAAGAGGATTTCAGTATAGGAGTAAAGAGGTTCTTCTGCAGTTGTATAGGGCTCTGGTGAGACCACATCTGGAGTATTGTGTACAGTTTTGGTCTCCTAATTTGAGGAAGGACATCCTTGTGATTGAGGCAGTGCAGCGTAGGTTCACAAGATTGATCCCGGGGATGGCGGAACTGTCATATGAGGAAAGATTGAAAAGACTAGGCTTGTATTCACTGGAGTTTAGAGGGATGAGGGGGAATCTTATAGAATCATATAAAATTATAAAAGGATTGGACAAGCTAGATGCAGGAAAAATGTTCCCAATGTTGGGTGAGTCCAGAACCAGGGGCCACAGTCTTAGAATAAAGGGGAGGTCATTTAAGACTGAGGTGAGAAAAAACTTTTTCACTCAGAGAGCTGTGAATTTATGGAATTCCCTGCCACAGAGGGCAGTGCAGGCCAAGTCACTGGATGGATTTAAGAGAGAGTTAGAGAGAGCTCTAGGGGCTAGTGGAGTCAAGGGATATGGGGAGAAGGCAGGCACGGGTTATTGATAGGGGACGATCAGCCATGATCGCAATGAATGGCGGTGTTGGCTCGAAGGGCCGAATGGCCTCCTGCACCTATTTTCTATGTTTCCAGGTCCCAAAGGTCATCACAAAGCTGGTAAAATCTTACTTTCAGGACCTCCAGTTCTGCGTCACAACACAGGACAACACCACCGCCTGGCAGCACCTTGAGGTGGGCATAATGGCAGGCTGTACCATTTCTCCGCTGGTTTTCACCATGGCAATGGACCTCATCATTCAAGCATCATGATGGGTGGTCAGAGGCAGGGCCGGATTTAGATGAAGAGAGGCCCTAAGCTATTTCACTTGTGAGGCCCCACCCACAATCCCCCACCCCCACGACTAGAGGACCATGACTACCCGACAGTGACAGTGTGACACTTATAGATCCTACTGTATGTTGTCATTAAAAGTTGGGTTTAAAATACATATTGGATTCACCGCGGAGCGGGCGATGCCTTACATGGATCGCCGTTTGAAGCTCTGGAGTGTTGGGCCTGCTGCTTCAACATCATGGAGCTGTGGTTTGCGGAGCTCCCAGCCTCAGGCTGTGCTGATTTCAACATCGTGGAGCCCTGGGATCCCTTTGCCGAGGGCCGCCAGCGTGAATCTCCACTCTGCTCAGCCTGTGGACTTCGGGTGGTGCGGGAGGGAAGGGAAGAATTGACCAGGGAGTTGCGGAGGGAGCGGTCTTTGCGGAAAGCAGACGGGGGGGAGATGGGAAGATGTGGCGAGTGGTGGGGTCACGTTGGAGGTGGCGAAAATGACGGAGGACTATTTGTTGTATGTGACGGCTAGTGGGGTGAAAGGTGAGGACTAGGGGGACTCTGCCCTTGTTACGAGTGGGGGGATGGGGAGAGAGAGCAGTGTTACGGGGTATGGAAGAGACCCCAGTGAGAACCTCATCTATAGTAGGGGAGGGGAACCCCCGTTTCCTGAAGAAGGAGGACATTTCCCATGCCCTGGTGTGAATCACCTCATCCTGGGAGCAGATGCGGCGTAGACTGAGGAATTGGGAGTAGGGGATGGAGTCCTTACAGGAAGAAGGGTGGGGAGAAGTGTAGTCCAGATAGCCATGGGAGTCAGTGGGTTGATAGTGGATGTCGGTCAGAAGTCTATCACCTGCGATGTAGATAGTGAGGTCAAGAAATGGTAGGGAAATGGTTCAGGTGTATTTGAGTGCTGGATGGAAGCTAGTGGTGAAGGGGATGAAGTCAGTCAGTTGTGTGTGGGTGCTGGAGGTAGCACCAAAGCAGTCGTCTATGTAGCGGAGGTAGAGGTCGGGGATGGGGCCCTGGTACGCCTCGAACAAGGATCGTTCGACGTACCCTACAAAGAGGCAGGCATAGCTGGGGCCTATGCGCGTGTCCATAGCTACTCCTTGTATTTGGAGGAAATGGGAGGAGTCAAACGAAAAGTTATTAAGGGTAAGGACCAGCTCCGTTAGGCGGTGGAGAGTATCAGTGAACGGGGATTGGTTGGTTCTCCGGTCGAGGGAGAAACGGCTTTGAGACCATCCTGGTGGGGGATGGAGGTGTAAGGTGACTGGACGTCCATAGGTGAAGATGAGGGGGTGAGGGCTAGAGAACGGAATGCCCAGAGATGACGGAGAGTGTCTGATGTGTGTTGAACATAGGTAGGGAGGGATTTAACCAGGGGGGATAGGATGGAGTCAAGGTATGTGGAAATGAGTTCGGTAGGGCACGAACAGGCAGAGACAATGGGTCTACCGGGACAGTCAGGTTTGTGGATTTTGGGTAGAAGGTAAAACGGGCCGTGCGGGGGCTGGGGAACGATGAGGTTGGAGGCTCGGGGGGGGGGGGGGGCAGGGAGTAGGAGTGGATGAAGCCATTGATGGTGCTAGAGATAGTGGCCTGGTGCTCGTCTGTGGGGTCATGGTCCAGGGATAGGTAGGAGGAGGTGGCGCGTGGCCTCAGCCTTGTTGAGATCGACGCGCCAGACTACCACGGCACCTCCCTTGTCGGCGGGTTTGATCACCCAGTCTGGATTGTTGTGGAGTGAGTTGATAGCTGTACGTTCAGGGGGGGGGGGGGGGGGGGGAGAGATTGGAGTGAGACGGGAGTGGAGAAGTTGAGGTGGTTGATGTCCCGCCGGCAGTTTTGGATAAAAAGATCTAAAGCCGGAGGGCCACGAGGGGGGTTCCACGAGGAGAGGGTTCGTTGGAGACGGGAAAAGGGATCATTAATAGGGGGTGAGGACTCCTTCCCATGGAAGAACGTTGTGAGGCTAGAGGCGACGGTAGAAGAGCTCCAAGCCATGGTGGGCACGGAACTCATTGAGGTGGGGACGGAGGGGGACAAAGGTAAGACCTCTGCTGAGGACCGACCGTTCGGTGTCGGAGAGGAGGAGGTCACGGGGGGGATGATGAACACCCGGCAGGGATGGGGGTTGGGGTCGGAGGAAGGCAGGTGAGTGAACTGAGGCCGAGGCTGATGCCTGGTGTGGAGTGGTCAGGGTGTGTGTGTGAGTGGGGAAGAGTCCAGGCTGCAGGTAAGGCAACGGCTGCGGGCTGATGGAGAACGGTGGAGTGGCCAGGGTCGGCGGACCCAGCAGTAGAGTCGGGGTTGGCGGGCGATGCGTGGTAGGTCCCAGTGGGCGGATGGTCGGTAGGGTGACGCGGTTCGGCCAGCCCGGTGAAACGACGAGGTGGGTAGGGCGCGGTGCGGTGGCCATGTTTGGTGAGCCCAGGTCCGGCGGCGATGTTCGGTAGGTCCGATCCGGTGGCGATTTTGGATGGGCCCGGTGCGAAGGCGATGTTGGGTGGGCCCAGTGCGAGGTGGGTTGGCCAAGTGCGGCGGCGAGGTGGATAGGCCCCAGTGCAGATGCGAGGTGGGTAGGCCCCCAGTCCCGATGCGAGGTGGGTGGGCCCCCAGTCCGGATGCGAGGTTGGTGGGCCCCAGTGCGGATGCGAGGTGGATAGGCCCCAGTGCTGATGCGAGGTGGGTAGGCCCCAGTGCTGATGCGAGGTGGGTAGGCCCCCAGTCCCGATGCGAGGTGGGTGGGCCCCCAGTCCGGATGCGAGGTTGGTGGGCCCCAGTGCGGATGCGAGGTGGATAGGCCCCAGTCCGGATGCGAGGTGGGTAGGCCCCCAGTCCGGATGCGAGGTGGATAGGCCCCAGTGCTGATGCGAGGTGGGTAGGCCCCCAGTCCCGATGCGAGGTGGATAGGCCCCAGTGCAGATGCGAGGTGGGTAGGCCCCAGTGCAGATGCGAGTTGGGTGGGCCCCAGTGCAGATGCGAGGTGGGTGGGCCCCAGTGCAGATGCGAGGTGGGTGGGCCCCAGTGCGGATGCGAGGTGGATAGGCCCCAGTGCAGATGCGAGGTGGGTGGGCCCCAGTGCGGATGCGAGGTGGGTGGGCCCCAGTGCGGATGCGAGGTGGGTGGGCCCCAGTGCAGATGCGAGATGGGTGGGCCCCAGTGCGGATGCGAGGTGGATAGGCCCCAGTGCGGATGCGAGGTGGCTGGGCCCCAGTGCAGATGCGAGATGGGTGGGCCCCAGTGCAGATGCGAGATGGGTGGGCCCCAGTGCAGATGCGAGGTGGGTGGGCCCCAGTGCAGATGCGAGGTGGGTGGGCCCCAGTGCGGATGCGAGGTGGGTAGGCCCCCAGTCCCGATGCGAGGTTGGTGGGCCCCAGTGCGGATGCGAGGTGGATAGGCCCCAGTGCTGATGCGAGGTGGGTAGGCCCCCAGTCCCGATGCGAGGTGGATAGGCCCCAGTGCAGATGCGAGGTGGATAGGCCCCAGTGCAGATGCGAGGTGGGTAGGCCCCAGTGCAGATGCGAGGTGGGTGGGCCCCAGTGCAGATGCGAGGTGGGTGGGCCCCAGTGCGGATGCGAGGTGGATAGGCCCCAGTGCAGATGCGAGGTGGGTAGGCCCCAGTGCGGATGCGAGGTGGATAGGCCCCAGTGCAGATGCGAGATGGGTAGGCCCCCAGGTGCGGCGGCGAGGTTCGGCGGGGGAAAAGGGTTAAATAAACTGCATACCTTATGCTTTGTCCTGCACTTACAATGATCCAAGGATCTGTGGAGCAAATTCCTCTCAACAACGAATATAAACCTCACCTGCATTTTAATCCCTCCCCTCCACAACACCGGAACCGCAAGCACAGCGCCACCGATGGTAGGTTTTGTAACAATGCCACTATCTCAAAAGTTTTATACACCTTGGTGGATCGAGCAGAGGCCCCCCTAGATCTCGAGGCCCTGAGCTTAAGCTTGTCTAGCTTATATGTAAATCCGGCCCTGGTCGGAGGGGAACGCTTGAAGAGCGGGCTGCGTCTTCCTCCAATCAGGGCGTACATGGATCACATGACCACAATAACAACAACAAAAGCCTGCTGGATAAACTCCAGGAAACCATCAAATGGGCACGAATGGAGATTAAACCCAGCAAATCATGCAGTATTTCCATCGTCAAAGGCCGACCCACCGATGAAAGGTTCCGCATCAATAACGAGACAATATCAACTGTCCTGGAGAAGCGTGTCAAAAGCCTCGGGCGATGGTACACCGCATACCTCAAGGATGCAGAGCAGGTGGAACAACTCAGGCAGGATACAATCAGTGGCCTCATGCAAATCAACAACACTGCTCTCCCAGAGAAGCTGAAGCTTTGGTGCCTACAATTCGGTCTACTGCCCCGACTCATGTGGGCAATTACCATCTACGAGGTCACTTTATTCCATGTCAACCAGCTGGAGAGACTGGTGAACTCACAAGTGAGGAAGTGGCTTGGGCTACTGAGATGCCTCAGCAGCATAGGGCTCTATGGGAATGGAGCCCACTCACTGCCAGTCTCAAGCCTGGTGGAGGAATACAAATGTGCCAAAGTGAGGCTGGACATGACACTAACAGAATCCTGGGACCCAATAATAAGAGGTGTGGCTCCAACCCTAGCAACATTGAAGAAATGGACTCCAGCATCAGTGGCACTGGACGCAAAATCCGCCCTCCGACACCGGGACATAGTGGGCCCTGTACAACAAGGCCGAGGGGGCTTTGGCCTGGGAGCAATGAAACCTACCTGGCAAAAGGCTACTCCAGCGGAACGTCGGCACCTGGTGGTGGAGGAGGTGCGCCACCAGGAAGAAGCAGCCAGGTGTGCCAAAGCCATATCCCAGGCCAAACAAGGCCGCTGGATGATGTGGGATGGCGTTGAGAAGAGGAAGATCACATGGAGAGAGCTGTGGACCATGGAACCAAATAAGTTGAGCTTCATTATCTGAGCCACATATCACGTCCTTCCCTCTCCCACAAATCTAAATCTTTGGCTGGGAGAGGATCCAGACTGCCCCCTGTGTGCAGTTCCAGTAAACCTCAAGCACATGCTGATCGGTTGTAAGACCAGCCTAACACAAGGCAGATACACCTGGCGACACAACCAGGTGCTGAGGTGTTTGGCAGCTGAACTCGAGTGCAAGAGAGTTACCACCAACGCCATGCCCAGATAACATTCCCGCAAATACCATCCTTCATCCGGGAAGGAGAGAAACGGAGGACTAACCCCTCGCCTCTCAACTCATGCCCACTGAATGCAGCCAAGGACTGGGAAATGCGTGTTGACCTAGGCCAGAGGCTTTAGTTCCCAGTTGAAATCGCAGTTACCAACTTGCGACCAGACCTCATTCTCTGGTCCAACTCCTGTCAGCGTGTTTTCATTATTGAGCTGACGGTCCCCTGGGAGGAGGCGGTGGACGAGGCTAATAAAAGTAAAAGGCTTCGATATTCAAACCTTGCAGCAGAGGCAGAGGAGAGAGGTTGGAGTGTAAGGGTGTGTCCAGTGGAGGTGGGGTGCAGGGTGTTTGTAGCCAGTTCCACTGCAAGGCTCCTGAGGGAAGTAGGAGTCAAAGGACAGGCACAAAGGAGGGCAATAAAAGTACTTGCCAATGCTGCCGAACGGAGCAGTCACTGGCTGAAGAGAAAAGATGCTGTCTGGGCTGCCACGTGACCATCAGACACACACCCAGGTCTGATCACCCTGCGGTGGGCCTGCCTCGACTGAGGGTGTCGTGATAAAAGGCCAAAACACCCAGTGACGTTGAGGTACACAACTGAAGATGGGTCTGAATGGTAGCAAATTCACCTAGTGGTCATCCCCAAGAATATCAATTGTAGTGAAAAACCTTAGGGATTGTAACATCCAGTCCTACTAATCAATCATCATGAGGTGCTTCGAGCGACTAGTCAAAACTCACATCAGCTCTCTCACTGACACCTTGGACCCTCTTCAGTTTGTGTATAGACCAAACAGGGCCATGGACGATGCCATCACCATGGCAACACACACTGCGCTCACCCACCTGGCCAAAGGGAATACATATGTGAGAATGCTCTTCATTGACTACAGCTCGGCATTCAACACTATCATTCCCTCAAAACTCCTCCCCAAGCTCCTTGATCTTGGACTGGAGACCTCCATCTGCGGCTGGATATTCGACTTCCTGACGGGTAGGCCCCAGGTGGTGAGAATTGGCAGCCACACCTCTTCCTCACTGATCCTCAACACAGGCACATCACGGGGCTGTGTGCTCAGTCCTCTCCTGTACTCCCTGTTCACGCACGATTGTACTGCCAAGCACAGCTCTAACATCATCTTAAAGTTTGCTGAAGACACGACCATCCTGGGCCTCATCACAGACAATAATGAGACGGCCTATAGAGAGGAGGTAAAGGCACTAAACAGCTGGTGCCAGCAAAATAACCTCTCTCTCAATGTCAGCAAAACAAAAGAGATGATAGTGGACTACAGGTGACAGCAGGGGTGTGGACACCTCCCCATCCACATCGGTGATGCTGAGGTTGAAAGGGTCAGCAGCTTCAAGTTCCTTGGTGGGCACATCACTGAGGACCCCTCTTAGACACTGCACATGGACACAATAACTAAGAAAGCCCGCCAGCAGCTCTTTTTCCTGAGAAGACTGAGGAAGTTTGGATGCTCTATGATTGATTACAGCCAGGTATCCATCATTCTCTGCAAGTTGGCTGTCAGTAGAGTTGCACAATAACCCATGGAGGATGGCAGTGCATATACTGCATCAGTATTGGTTGTTTATTGTCATTGTGCAGTGTAAAGCGTTTGTTTGCATGCTAATCTAGTCAGATCAGATTATACTGTACTGCAGGAGGCTGAGGGGTAATTTTATAGAGATGTATAAATTCAAGAGAGGAATAGATCGGGTAGATGCACAGAGGCTCTTGCCCAGAGGAGTGGAATCGAGAACTAAAGGACTTAGTTGAAGGGGAAAAGATTTAATAGGAATCTGAGGGATAACTTTTTCCCACAAAAGGGTGTATGGAACTAGCTGCCAGAGGAGGCAGTTGAGGCAGGGACCATCCCAACATTTAAGAAACTAACAGGTACATGGAAAGTACACAAAATTGCTGGGGAAACTCAGCGGGTGCAGCAGCATCTATGGAGCGAAGGAAATAGGCGACGTTTCAGGTCGAGACCCTTCTTCAGGCTGATGTCAGGGGAGGGGGCGGGACAAAGATAGAATGTAGGCGGAGACAGTAAGACAGGTGGGAGAAGTGGGAAGGGGGAGGGGATGGAGAGAGAAAGTAAGGGCTATCTGAACTTAGAAAAGTCAATGTTCATATTGATGGGGTGTAAACTAGCCAAGCAAAATATGAGGTGCTGTTCCTCCAATTTGCACTGGGCCTAACTCTGACAATGGAGGAGGCCTAGGGCAGAAAGGTCAGATTGGGAATGGGAGGGGAGTTGAAGTGCTGAGCCACCGGGAGATCAGGTAGGTTAAGTCACTCATTAATGGAAGATGTGCTTAAAGGTTACGATGATAAAGGAAACGGGCTGTTTGTTGGGTGAAAATGAGAAGCTGGTGCGACTTGGGTGGGGGAGGGATAGAGAGAGAGGGAATGCCAGGGCTACCTGAAGTTAGGACCTGAAGTGGGAACAGAGTTGGTCTCCTTACTTAAGGAGCCTTGAAAACCGCCTATTTCTTTCGCTCCATAGATGCTGCTGCACCCGCTGAGTTTCCCCAGCAATTTTGTGTACCTTCGATATTCCAGCATCTGCAGTTCCCTTTTGAACAGGTACATGGAAAGAACAGGTTTGGAGGGATATGGACCAAACACGGGCACGTGGGACTAGCGTTGCTGGGACATGTTGGCGATGTGGCCAAGTTGGGCCGAAGGGCCTGTTTCCACACTGTATCATTCTATGAGTCTATGATCAGCAATCACTTGTACACTAGTTCTATCTTACACACTAGGGGCAATTTACAGAAGCCAATTAACCTGCATATCTGGGATGTGGGAGGAAACTGGAGCACCTGGAGAAAACCCATGCTGTCACAGGGAGAATGTACAAAATACACACACAGACAGCATCCGAGGTCAGGATCGAACCTGGGCCTCTGTCACTGTGAGGCATCAGCTCTACCTGCTGTGCTGCACTGTATACTTACTTCCTTCAACTTTCAATAGTGTGTAGGGAGTGGATGAGAAAGCGGGTTAACGTAGAACTCGTGTGAATGGGTGATCGATGGTTGGCATCAACTTGGTGGGTGGAAAGAAATGTTTCCATGCTGTATCTCTAAACTTTTTTTAATTTTTAAAATTTTTTTATTTAATAAAAAAAAAATTTTTTAATTAGAAGTACGGTAAATTACAATACTACACAACACATATGTCTTAATACATTTTTTGTACCGCTTCATTTTTTGAGCTTTAAGAAAAAGATAGAAGTAAAGAAAGTAAAGAAAGTGCACAAGAGTCGTGAAGGTGCAAGAGAGTGTTGAGAAAAGAAAGCCCCTTAGAAAAGAAGTTAGAGAAGGAAGTAAAGAAAGAAAGAAGACCCTAGAAAAGAAGGAAAAAGAAAGGAGAAACAATCGCTCTATTATAACATTAAACTCCGCAGAAAGGGGACTACCAACCAAGTCTGTTTTTGTTATTTTGTTGTTTTGTTTTTACACCCCGTTACCAGATCCTGGTATATTTTATTTATTTATTTATGTATTTATTTATTTTTAATTACTATTGCACCTTATGCTTATAATAGTTCCAAAAACGTAGGCCACGTCTTTTGGAAATGGTCTGCTTTGCCTGCTAAGAGGAATCTCATCTCTTCCAGATGTAGTGTTTCAAACATATTTGATACCACATTTTTATTGTTGGTGTAGGCGCATTTTCCCAGAATTTAAGTATGAGCTTTTTTCCCATTATTAGCCCGTAATTGAGTAAATTCTTCTGAAACACGTTTAGTTCAGGGTTACCTTCCGATATTCCAAAAATAATCCATTCTGGTTTTGGTACCAGTTTTATTTTAATTAATTTTGTAAAGATGTCAAATATTTCATTCCAGAATTTTTGTATTTTTGTACAAAAAACGAAAGAATGCGCTATGGTAACTTCTTGACACAGACATTTATCACAGATGGGTGAGACATTAGGGAAGAGTTTATTTATTTTAGTTTTTGAATAATATAGTCTATGTAATGTTTTGAATTGGATGAGAGTATGTCGTACGTTGATCGAACATTTATGCACCTGTAGTAAGTGATTATCCCAGCTCTCTTTTGAAATTTTTATAGCTAATTCTTGTTCCCAGTCTCTTCTAATTCCATCAGTTGTGGGTATTTCTATGTTTAAGATTATGTTATATAAGTACGATATTAGATTCGCTGATTCCGCCTTTGTCTTCATTGCTTCATCCAGTAAGTCGGAAGGCATATTATGATAGTCTTTTGTGTATTTTTTCAGATAATCACGAATTTGAAGATATTTAAAATATTGATTATTTTTCAAATTATATTTCAGTTGTAGTTGTTGAAATGATAGTAATTTTCCCAATTCATACAGATCTCCGAGCATTTTGATTCCCATTCTTTCCCATTGTATAAATGATTTGTCTATAATTGATGGTTTAAACGATGGATTATTAACTATTGGTATTAAAAGAGATAGGTTTCTTAATTTTAGGTTCTGTTTTATTTGTTTCCATGTTCTAATTGTGCTATGTATAATTGGATTTTTATTATAATTTTTGTTATTCAGATGTATTGGTGAGAGGAGAGTCGCTCCTATATTACCCGGAGAGCAGTCCTCTCTTTCCATTACAATCCAGTCCACCTGCTGGGCAGAATTGTCCAGCAGGTGAATCATATTTTTAATATTTACTGCCCAATTATAATACATAAAGTTGGGGAGCGCTAGACCACCCAACTCTTTTCGTTTATTAAGGTGTGCTCTTTGTATTCTATGGGATTTATAATCCCATATAAAATTTGTAATGTCTGAGTCCAATGTTTTGAAAAACTTTTTTGGGAGATATGTAGATATTGATTGAAATAGGTATAGGATTTGTGGTAGAAAGATCATTTTTATAGCGTTTATTCTGCCTATTAGGGACATCGGAAGTGTTTTCCAGAATTTAATCAAATTATTTAGTTTCTTAAGTAACCATATAACCATATAACAATTACAGCACGGAAACAGGCCATCTCGACCCTTCTAGTCCGTGCCGAACACATATTCTCCCCTAGTCCCATATACCTGCGCTCAGACCATAACCCTCCATTCCTTTCCCGTCCATATAACTATCCAATTTATTTTTAAATGATAAAAACGAACCTGCCTCTACCACCTTCATTGGAAGCTCATTCCATTTTGGCTTTATAATTGGCTTTAAACATATCATGGTAGTTTCTAGTAATTTCAATTCCCAAATATTTGAATTTTTCTGTGCCTATTTTAAAGGGGAATTTCCGGAGGTGTGTTGAGTCTTTTGGTTTTATCGACATAATTTCACTTTTGTTCCAGTTTATTCTATATCCTGAGAAGGATCCAAAGTCCTCAATTAAATTTAATATGTTTGGTATACTAATTTGTGGTTTTGTGATGTACAATAGTACATCATCGGCGTATAAAGATATTATGTTATTTGAGTGTTTTGTATTATAACCATAAATATCCGGGTGTGTTCTTATTTTTTCAGCAAGGGGTTCAATTACCAAAGCAAATAACAGTGGTGATAATGAACATCCTTGTCTATTACCCCTTGATAATTTAAATTTTGTGGATAGTATATTATTAGTTAGTATTCTAGCCGTGGGTTTGTTATATAATAATTTTATCCATGCGATGAAGTTCTCTCCCATTTGGAATTTTTGCAATACTTTAATCATATAATCCCATTCTACTTGATCAAACGCTTTTTCTGCGTCCAGTGAAATGATAGATAACTCTTGGTCATGAGATTTATGTGAATGCATTATGTTAAGCAAGCGTCTCAAATTATTGAATGAGTGTCTCTTTGGTATAAATCCTGTTTGATCCTCATTTATTAGTCTACTAACATACCTGCTTAGTCTTCTGGCTAGTGTTTTCGCTATTATTTTTTGATCCGTATTTAACAGAGCAATAGCTCTATATGATCCTGGTTCTTCTATATTTTTATCTTTTTTAAGTATTAATGTGATCGTTGATTCTGCTAATGTTTCAGGTAATCTTTGCTCTTTAAAAGCATATGTATACATTTTCTGTAGGCGTGGAGTAACTATGTCATAAAAGGATTTATAGAATTCGTTACTGAATCCGTCTGGTCCTGGTGTTTTTCCGTTCTTAAGTGTGTTTATTGTGTCTTCTATCTCCTTAGACGTAATTTGTGCTCCCAGTTCCTCTTGTTCCCTCAGTTCTAATTGAGGGAGATTACAATTATCCAGAAATTCTGAGACTTTATTATTGTCTATTGACGTTTTAGATGTATATAGATTCTGGTAAAATTGAGCAAATCTTTTATTGATATCCTTGGGTAGTGTTAATAATTCCCCTCTATCTGATTTAATCTTTAGTATTGCATTCTCTTTTTCCCGTTTTTACAATTGGCGTGCTAGAAGTTTGTGGGGTTTGTCCCCGAATTCAAAATGTTCTTGTTTAGTAATTTGAAATCGTGTTATAACTTTCTCTGACAACAATTTGTTTAGCTTGAATTTCAATAGTAGAATTTTATTATGTTTATCCATAGTTGGATCTTTAGCATTATCTGTATCTAATTGTTTTATTTGTTCTTCTAAATGTCTTTATTCATTCTTATTCTTTTTATTTTGAAAAGCTTGAAATGAAATAATGACTCCTCTAATAAATGCTTTGAAGGATTCCCATAATAGCGTGGGGGATATATCTGGTGTATCATTTATCTCAAAAAATAGGTCCATCTGTTTTTTTAGATATATACTCCCTTGTGGGTCTTTTAAAATTTGCGAGTTAAACCTCCAGAACGATTTATTCATAAACATTCCTTCTAATTTTAAAACTAAAGTTAACGGAGAGTGGTCTGAGATCGCATTGATGTGGTATTTAGGGTTCATAGTATGCGGAATTAATTTTGTATCCACTAGGAAATAGTCTATACGTGAGTATGTTTTATATACCGTTGAATAAAACGAATAATCCCTTCCCGTCGGGTTTGCAATCCTCCAAACGTCTGCTATATTTGTGTTTTTTATATATGTATGTAAAAGTTCACTGGTTTTAGATTTCATGTTACCTCTTTGTTTTTGCATCGATTTATCTAGATACGGGTCTAAAACACAGTTGAAGTCTCCTCCAATTATAACATTTTGATAATTAAATTCTGCAATTATATTCAAAATTTTATTAAAAAATTGAGGATTATCAAAATTGGGCGCATAAATGTTTACCAGCGTAATTGGCGTAGTATTGATTTCTCCTGTTACTATAAGGTATCTCCCTTCCTTATCTGATATAATATTCTTTGATTTAAATGGTATTCCTTTACGAATAATGATTGCAGTGCCTCTAGATTTGGAAGTGAATGAAGAGTGAAATGTTTGGCCTATCCAGTTCGCCCTCAGTCTCGTCTGATCTTGATGTTTAAGATGCGTTTCTTGTAGAAACGAAATGTCCGTGTTGTATGATTTCAACTGAGCTAGTATCTTGCCCCTTTTAATAGGTTCATTAATACCCCTTATATTCCAACTACATAGTGTGATTCCTCCATTTTCTTTTGATTGTCGTAATGCATTTTTACCAATTTTAATGACCTTATTTATTGCGGTGCGTCCATACCTCAGGACTCTGGTTATTTGGGGGGCGTTTATATTACAGACTTCTTTGGTAGCTCCCTTCCGCGATTTTCCTTGAATAGATGTGACCTATTGTGATAATAAAAAAAAAAATAGAACAAGTAGATTTACAATGTCTGAGTATTCGACACTGTAGTGAGTGTCCCACTTGTCTGTGGGATTCGACATACCGCTTCCGGTGTAGATGTTATGAAGTTAGCCCCACTGCCTTTATTACCCTAAACCTAGGGGGTCGATACCATTTCCAAATTAGTTCTATTTCACCCAGTTACACTATATATATTAATGAATTCACAAGTCCAACCTCCGCAGTTTTGGGGACAGAGCCTTCTCCAGGGCAGCTCCCAGGCTCTGGAACTCCCTCCCCCAACTGATCCGCAATTCCGTGTCCCTCCCCATCTTCCAGTCCCGCCTCAAGACCCATCTCTTCACCTCTGCCTATCCTTAGCCCCACGTCCCCGTCCCTTTTCATCTGTGCATTAATTGCCTCATGCTGTGTTTTGTATTGAATTCTGTCTTTACTTTGTGTACTAGTCATGTCTCTACTATTTATTTCATTCCCCTTACATGTTTTTCCTATACATGCTCAATTATTGTAAGGTGTCCTTGAGACTCTTGAAAGGCGCCCATAAATAAAATGTATTATTATTATTATTATTATATATATATGTTTCATTCCGACTTATATGTTTCATTCCGGGGCAGAGGCAGGAACGAGGGAGTACTCCAATGTCGGTACACCTTGCAAATAAGTACTCCTGTTTGAGTATGGATGAGGATGACAGCCTACCCGGGGGTAGCAACAGCGGACGGGCCTCCAGCACAGAGACCGGCCCTGTTGCTCCGAAAGGTAGGGAAAAAAAGAAGAGGGCAATAGTAATTGGGGACTCTATTGTTAGGGGGCCGGATAGGCGTTTCTGTGGACGCAGTCGGGAGACCAGGATGGTGGTCTGCCTCCCTGGTGCCAAGGTCTCGGACGTGTCTCAACGCATCCAAGATATCCTGAAATCAGAGGGAGAGGAGCCTGAGGTCGTGGTACATATTGGTACAAATGACATAGGTAAAAAAAGTGAAGAGGTCTTGAAGGGAGGATTTAGGGTGTTGGGAGGAGAGTTAAGGAAAAGGACCAAAAAGGTAACAATCTCAGGATTACTGCCTGTACCACGCGACAGTGAGAGTAGGAATGGAGCGAGGTGGAGGATAAATGCGTGGCTGAAAGACTGGTGCAGAGGGCAGGGATTCAAGTTTCTGGATCATTGGGACTTCTTTTGGGGAAGGTGGGACCTGTACAGAAAGGATGGGTTGCACTTGAACCCGAGGGGGACCAACATCCTGGCGGGGAAATTTGCAAAGGTCACTGGGGAGACTTTAAACTAGAATGGTTGGGGCGAGGGACTCAAATAGAGAAAGCTAGTAGACAGAATGGGAGGCAGGAAGCAGAAAAGGGAAGCACTCGGACACAAGAGGAGAAAGAAAAAAAAGGAAATAAACAGAGAAGAGGAGACGGGGGGTTTCTTAAATGTGCATATTTTAATGCTAGGAGCATTGTAAGAAAGGTGGATGAGCTTAGAGTCTGGATAGACACCTGGAAGTATGATATTGTGGCGATCAGTGAAACATGGTTGCAGGAGGGCTGTGATTGTAAACTAAATATTCCAGGATTTCGTTGCTTCAGGTGTGATAGAATTGGAGGGGCAAGAGGTGGTGGTGTTGCATTGCTAGTCAGGGAAGATATTACAGCAGTGCTTTGGCAGGATAGATTGGAGGGCTCATCTAGGGAGGCTATTTGGGTGGAACTGAGAAGTGGGAAAGGTGTAGCAACACTTATAGGGGTGTATTATAGACCGCCAAATGGGGAACGAGAATTGGAAGAGCAAATATGTAAGGAGATAGCAGATATTAGTAGTAAGCACAAGGTAGTGATTGTGGGAGATTTCAACTTTCCACACATAGACTGGGAAACACATTCTGTAAATTGGCTGGATGGTTTGGAGTTTGTAAAATGTGTGCAGGATAGTTTTTTGCAGCAATACATAGAGGTACCTACTAGAGGAGGGGCAGTGCTGGACCTCCTGTTAGGAAATGAGACGGGACAGGTGGCGGAGGTATGCGTTGGGGAGCACTTCGGGTCCAGTGATCACAATACCATTAGTTTCAATATAAGAGAAGGTCAGAACTGGACCTAGGGTTGAGATTTTTAATTGGAGAAAGGCTAACTTTGATGAGATGCGAGATGATTTAAAAGGAGTGGACTGGGACATTTTGTTTTATGGGAAAGATGTAGAAGAGAAATGGTGGACATTTAAAGGGGAAATTTTAAGAGTACAGAATCTTTATGTTCCTGTTCGGTTGAAAGGAAACAGTAAAAATTGGAAAGAGCCCTGGTTTTCAAGGGAAATTGGACATCTTGTTCGGAAAAAGAGGGAGATCTACAATAATTATAGGCAGCATGAAGTAAATAAGGTGCTTGTGGAGTATAAGGAATGTAAAAAGAATCTTAAGAAAGAAATTAGAAAAGCTAAAAGAAGATATGAGGTTGCTTTGGCAAGTAAGGTGAAAGTAAATCCAAAGGGTTTCTACAGCTATATTAATAGCAAAAGGATAACGAGGGATAAAATGGTCCATTGGAGAAACAGAGTGGGCAGCTATCTGCAGAGCCAAAAGAGATGGGGGAGATATTGAACAATTTATTTTCTTCGGTATTCACCAAGGAGAAGGATATTGAATTATGTGAGGTAAGGGAAACGAGTAGAGTAGTTATGGATACTATGAGTTTCAAAGTAAAAGAAGTACTGACACTTTTGAAAAATATAAAAGTGGATAAGTCTCCAGGTCCTGACAGGATATTCCCTAGGACATTGAGGGAAGTTAGTGTAGAAATAGCCGGGGCTATGACAGAAATATTTCAAATGTCATTAGAAACGGGAATAGTCCCCGAGGATTGGCGTACTGCGCATGTTGTTCCATTGTTTAAAAAGGGTTCTAAGAGTAAACCTAGCAATTATAGACCTGTTAGTTTGACTTCAGTGGTGGGCAAATTAATGGAAAAGATACTTAAAGATAATATATATAAGCATCTGGATAAACATGGCCTGATTAGGAACAGTCAACATGGATTTGTGCCTGGAAGGTCATGTTTGACTAATCTTCTTGAATTCTTTGAAGAGGTTACTAGGGAAATTGACGAGGGTAAAGCAGTGGATGTTGTCTATATGGACTTTAGTAAGGCCTTTGACAAGGTTCCTCATGGAAGGTTGGTTAAGAAGGTTAAACTGTTGGGTATAAATGCAGGAATAGCAAGATGGATTCAGCAGTGGCTGAATGGGAGAAGCCAGAGGGTAATGGTGGTGCTGGCCTTTATAAATCAGAGCATTGAGTATAGAAGTTGGGATGTAATGTTAAAATTGTACAAGGCATTGGTGAGGCCAATTCTGGAGTATGGTGTACAATTTTGGTCGCCTAATTATAGGAAGGATGTCAACAAAATAGAGAGAGTACAGAGGAGATTTACTAGAATGTTGCCTGGGTTTCAGCAACTAAGTTACAGAGAAAGGTTGAACAAGTTAGGGCTTTATTCTTTGGAGCGCAGAAGGTTAAGGGGGGACTTGATAGTGGTTTTTAAAATGATGAGAGGGATAGACAGAGTTGACGTGGAAAAGCTTTTCCCACTGAGAGTAGGGAAGTTTCAAACAAGGGGACATGACTTGAGAATTAAGGGACTGAAGTTTAGGGGTAACATGAGGGGGAACTTCTTTACTCAGAGAGTGGTAGCTGTGTGGAATGAGCTTCCAGTGAAGGTGGTGGAGGCAGGTTCGTTTTTATCATTTAAAAATAAATTGGATAGTTATATGGATGGGAAAGGAATGGAGGGTTATGGTCTGAGCGCAGGTATATGGGACTAGGGGAGATTATGTGTTCGGCACGGACTAGAGGGGTCGAGATGGCCTGTTTCCGTGCTGTAATTGTTATATGGTTATATGGTTATATGACTGTTTGTCGGGTTGGAGGCTGGTGACTAGTGGGGTTCCTCAGGGATCTGTGTTGGGTCCTTTGTTGTTTGTCATGTACATCAATGATCTGGATGAAGGGGTGGTAAATTGGATTAGTAAGTATGCAGATGATACCAAGATAGGGGGTGTTGTGGATAATGAAGAGGATTTCCAAAGTCTACAGAGTGATTTAGGCCATTTGGAAAAATGGGCTGAAAGATGGCAGATGGAGTTTAATGCTGATAAATGTGAGGTGTTACACCTTGGCAGGACAAATCAAAATAGGACGTACATGATAAATGGTAGGGAATTGAAGAATACAGTTGAACAGAGGGATCTGGGAATAACCGTGCATAGTTCCTTGAAGGTGGAATCTCATATAGATAGGGTGGTAAAGAAAGCTTTTGGTATGCTAGCCTTTATAAATCAGAGCATTGAGTATAGAAGCTGGGATGTAATGTTAAAATTGTACAAGGCATTGGTGAGACCAAATCTGGAGTATGGTGTACAATTTTGGTCGCCCAATTATAGGAAGGATGTCAACAAAATAGAGAGAGTACAGAGGAGATTTACTAGAATGTTGCCTGGGTTTCAACAACTAAGTTACAGAGATAGGTTGAATAAGTTAGGTCTTTATTCTCTGGAGCGCAGAAGGTTAAGGGGGGACTTGATAGAGGTCTTTAAAATGATGAGAGGGATAGACAGAGTTGATGTGATCAAGCTTTTCCCTTTGAGAATAGGGAAGATTCAAACAAGAGGACATGATTTCAGAATTAAGGGACAGAAGTTTAGGGGTAACATGAGGGGGAACTTCTTTACTCAGAGAGTGGTAGCGGTGTGGAATGAGCTTCCAGTGGAAGTGGTGGCGGCAGGTTCGTTGGTATCATTTAAGAATAAATTGGATAGGCATATGGATGAGAAGGGAATGGAGGGTTATGGTATGAGTGCAGGCAGGTGGGACTAAGGGAAAAAAAATTGTTCGGCGCGGACTTGTAGGGCCGAGATGGCCTGTTTCCGTGCTGTAATTGTTATATGGTTGTTATATGGTTGTTATATGGTTGTTATCAAATGTAATCATATATTCAATTACCTATATTCCTCACTTTAACTATTTACAATCGGTTTTAGCTTTGTTAATAGTGAGCTGTTCGCTGAAAGGGTTAACCAGAGTCAGGCTCCTGGAATTATGCCAGGTGTCTGAGTCTCCTCCCCTCCCCACTCAAGCTGCGAAACACATAAGATTACAGTTGTCTGCGTTATATATCAGGCAACGCATTTTTACAATTTTTACCATTATATACCTCAAGTTAGTTTCCATTACTATTTCTATATTAGTATTGTTAGTTATTAATTATTATTCATTCTCTATATTTTGTGAAACTATGTAAAATCGTAAAGCGACACTTGTCCTTGTAATGTTTTCCCCATTCAGCTCAGCAGATCGTCACTCCCATGTTTATCAGTCTTTCCCCGTTTGAACACAAAGTGTCCTTGAGTTGGATTCCACAATGTCCGAGGGAAGATAATAATGTCTAGACACTTCCCGTGGAAAAGCTGTTGCATTTAATAATTTTTAAAGATTGGTGTTATTTCTCTTTTCTTCTAATATTCTCTTTGAGGGAATAAGCAAGTTAGTTTGTTCATAACGTACTGGTGCCGTGATTAATTTTCTTTTCTTACGCTGTGAGTTCTGCCACGATTTCTTGAGCATATTTAAGAGATGCTACCGAATTAGTAAATGTTTTTGAAACTCCCTTGTAAGTAATATGCATCCTGGCCGGATAATACACTCCGCATATGACTTCCTTGACACCGTAAAGAGCTTCTCTTGTCTGTGAGAACATTCTTCTCTTTTGCACAATCTCATAAGGGTAGTCCCGTAGGAGTTTGATAGAATCATTTCTATACATCATCTTCTCTCTGTGTTTAATTTTTTTCATCAGCTCTTCCACTGTTGAGATATCCCGAAGTTGGATTATGATCTGTCGTGGATAGGCTTGGTCTCCTTGTGATCTTGGTTTAAATCTGGGTAGTCGATGTGCTATTTCAATTACAGGTGCCTCAGGTAACTTGAGTACGTGTTTGATTAGATTGGCAGTGAACTCACAGGCATTGTCCCCCTCAGCTCCCTCTGTTACTCCACGTATTCGTATATTTTGGCGTCTTGAGCGAGCTTCGAGGTCGACACATTTATCAGAGACTTTTGTTAGTTGACTCTTGAGGCTGTCTAATTCTAACTTGATCATCTGCATATCTCCGGTCATCTCTTCCACAACAGCTTCCATATCTTTCACCGCAGTTACATTTGCAGAAACAGTTTCATGCACAGCCTCAAACATCTTTGTGGTCTCTTCTGCCACCTTATTAATTTTCCCCGTTAATTCTTCTTGCACATCCTCAACTCTTTTTTGCAGAGCGCCAATGCCCTCAAGGATTTTTTGATTACCGGCTTCCATGTTTCCCATCATTTTAAATTTCCAGTTTCAATGTCCTTTCTCAAGTCTCTTACCGAGTTCTTTATCTCCTCCATTTCGGGTTTCTCTTTTGTGGTCATCTCAGTCTTAGATCGTGTATCCATTCCAGAGTCCACTCCAGAGGTCAGCTGTGCAGTTTCTTGAGGTTTCTGAGTCTGTGTCTAGGTGTATATCTGAATGACAATAAAGTTTTCATTCATTCATTCAGCAGGTGTTTTGTAGCTTTCCTCTGTGGCCTCTGACCTGGAGACGTGTTTTTCATTTAAAATGAGTTTCCCTCCGTTAAATTCACGGCGCTTACTGATGATGTCATCAGCACAGCGACCCGGGGCTCCGGTAGGTTTTTAAAAACGGTCCCGACCTCCATACAGATTTTTACGCGAAAAATCGTGATTTTTACAGCGGAGCTAAAAGATTTGCGACTGCTAACAGAGCATCACGCCACCGCAAGTAACCCATCTTGCTCCGCTATAAGATCTTTGGTATGAGGCACAAGGTGCAGGTCATCCTGAAAAACCCCGGGCATCCCCTCCATGTAATTCTGGAGAGTCAAAAGAGCACTCGGAACAACAACCGGCTCCTCTCCCTGCCCTGTAGAACGGAGCGGTTCAGGAGTTCCTTCACCCCTGCAGCCATTAGATTTTATAATTCGGACCACTAGGCTGTAGGGGGATGCATTTTGCAATTTTTAATTTTTAATTGTTAATTATTGGTCTTTTTAAGTATTTATTGCTCTCAGGTAGTGTCCACATTGTATTCTATGTATTTTCTGTCTGCGTTCGTTTTGAATCTGTGGGTTTGTTGGTTGGGGGCTTCTGGACATCTGAATTTCCCTGAGGGGATCAACAAAGTATTTATTATTATTATTATTATTACTGTTGCCACGCAACGCCAACTGGAGTACACGCGGTGAACTGCAGGTAAGCATTTACTATGGCTGGCAGCACAGCGGGCCCTTCTTCTGGCCCAGCATCCGGACTGGTTGCACAGCCGCGGACCCCGGGACGTCTATCCCCGCGGCCGGGGGTGGGAGGAGGAGGAGGAGGTGGTGGTGGTCGGGGGGGGGGGAGGAAGAGGTCGGGGTGTCGGTGCAGTGATTGGGTGGGTGGAGGGAGCAGACCGTCTCCAACTCTGCTGCAGCTGACGTTGCCTGGAGCCGCGGCCCCGCTCCACCCGTCCTTGCTCCACCCGTCCCCGCTGTCCCCGCTCCCCGTCCCCGCTCTCCCCGGCCCCGTGTGTGGGCGATGCCGACCCACAGCCCCGGACAGTGCGGCCCACAGGGTGAGATGGGGCAGAGGGCGGCCATGTCGGAGAGCGCTGACCCTGGGGGGGGGGGGGGGGGGGGGGGGGGGAGAGTAGGGGCTGTCCCGAGGGATGCGCTTCTTCGGCCGCTTACACCTTGGTGCTCAGATTCAGAGCAAAGATTTCCCGCTTTCAATGACAGTACCCACAAATATTTATAGCGCTAAAAATGACAATTTCTGCTGTTTTTAACAGGTAAGAAGGTACGAGTTCTGTGTGTTAACAGTGTGTGCCGGAAGCTGCCATGTCCTCCACATGGATTGAGCTGCTACGTGCATCACGCCCTTTGACCCGATGACCTTACGTGCAACCCCCCTATAGAAAATAGGTGCAGGAGTAGGCCATTCGGCCCTTCGTGCCAGCACCGCTCAGTTTTTAGCTTAAATCAGCATCTGCAGTTCCATCGTACACCAGCTTTTTACATTATGCCCTCATTATAAAACCTTTTAAAATTTCAGTTCCCACTTTGAACCACAAAGTTCCCCACAGATGTCAGGCCGCCACAGTGACGCAACTGGTAGAGCTGCTGTCACAGCGTCAGAGGCCCGGGTCCGGCCCGGTCCGGACTAGTTCTGGGCCTGTTTCCGTGCTGCCTCTCTCAATCAATTGACAAACTAGTTGACAGATGTTCAGTTATCATCACAACAATTCAATCGCCAGTTCTACATTCTCTACATTATCTTTGTTCTTAGGAGTATAAACACTCGATGTAATTTGAATTTGCGGAGATTCTCGCAGGCGGGAGGTAGTCAGCTACCAAGTGCTCCCCCCAATGTCGGCTTCTGTTGACAAAAAACTCTCATTAGTCATCTCTCTGTCCGACTGCTCTCTCTGGCCACAGCGGTAGAGTTGCTGCCTTACAGCGCCACAGACCCACCCGTGTTCCATCCTGACTATGGGTGCAGTTTGCATGTAGTTAGTACTTTCTCCCTGTGACCATGTGGGTTTTATCAGAGATCTCCAGTTTCCCCCCAAGCTCCAAAGACATACAGGTTTGTAGGTTAATTGGCTTCAGTTAAAAAAAAATGTAAGTTGTCCCTAATGTGTGTAGAATACTGTTAGTGTGCGGGGATTGCCCACCGGCGTGGACTCTACGGCCGAATGGCCTGTTTCTGCACCCTATCTCTAAACTAAACTAAACTAAAATCTCTTTCCCTCTGCAATCTCTGCAGTCTGTATATCTGGAATCCAGCCACAAAATGCTGAAGTAACTCAGTGGCAAAGGCAGCATCTCTGGATACAAGGAATGAGTGACGTTTTGGGTCGAGACCTTTCTTCAGACATCTGGGATCAATATGTCCTCTCACTCTCCAATCTGTCTGCGATCTCTCTGTCTGTGATCTCTGTGTGTGATGTATCCGTTCTCTGTGTTCTGTCGGTGATCTGTGTGTGTGTTATCTCTGTAATCTCTAAGATCTGAGATTTCTGTCTGTCTCTGTGATCTCTGTTCTCTGTCTAATCTCTGATCTCTCTCTGTGATCTGTTGGGATCTCTGCCTGATCTCTCTTTGCCTGGTCCAAAGAGGTCCTTGCTCTCACTCTGGAGAGACTCTGATCTGGCTGATGTCTCTGTTTGGGGAAAGAGACCTGCTTTCTGTCTCTGATCTCTCCCTGCCTGGGATAGGGGTTCTCCCTCTCCCCCTCCCCCTCCCCCTCCCCCTCCCCCTCCCCCTCCCCCTCCCCCTCCCCCTCCCCCTCCCCCTCCCCCTCCCCCTCCCCCTCCCCCTCCCCCTCCCCCTCCCCCTCCCCCTCCCCCTCCCAACTCTCCCCGGGCAGGCTGCGCTCCGTGAGACACAGCCTCTCCCCGCCCACCTGCGGCGGAAGTGAAACCAGCACAGAGAGAGAAGGGAGAGAGGGAGTGGGGAGGGAGCGGGGGGAGAGGGGAGTGGGGAGAGAGAGGGGAGCGGGGGAGAGGAGAGCGGTGAGAGAGCGTTGAAGGGCCTGTTTCTCTGCTGTACTGTTCTATGTATAATGGTCAGCACCAAGATTACAGGCTGAAGGGCCTGATCCTGTGCTGTTCTATACGTTATGGGCAGCACGGATATTGTGGGCCAAAGGGTCTGAAACTACACAGCACTATTTAAGATGCTTGGGGGTTCCTGACAGGATAGTTGTTGCGATGATTTCGCTGGTGGGAAAGTCATGATCAAGTGGAAATAGCCACAAAGTAAGGAGTCAATCACAGAGCTGTACAGCACAGAAACAAGCCCTTCAGCCCAACTTGTCAATGCCGACCAAGACCCACATCGAAGCTAGTCCCTTTTGCCTGCGTTTGGTCCATATCTGTCAAAACACTTCTTATCCATATACAGGTACCTATCTTTTAAATGTTATAGTACCTGTCTCAACTAACTCCTCATGCAGCTTGTTCCATATATCACTGTGTGAAAGCATTGCCCTTCAGCTTCTTACCCCTCACCTTAAACTTCTGCTCTCTAGTTCTTAATTCCCCTACTCTAATTCTGTGTATTCTATGCCCCTCATGATTTTGTACACCTCTATTAGATCATCCTTCATCCTGCAAGGAATGAAGTCCTAGACTGCTCAAACCCTCCATGTAATACATGAAACATGAAGTTAAAGCGACGAGTGGAAAGGCTTGGTGGAAAGATAGTAAGTCTCGGCCTACCCCACGATTGAAGGGGGAGGAGTTGTGTAGTTTGACAGAACTGGTTTGGCAAGTCAGAGTGCCGATTAACCTAAAACCCACATGTTGTTTTTGGGCGTGGGAGGAAACTCATACAATTGCAGGGAGAACGTGCCAACTCTGTATGTAAATTGTCCCTAATGTGTAGGATAGTGCCAGTGTGTGGGTATCACTGGTCAGCACAGACATTGTGGGCCGAAGGGTCTGTTTCCACACTGTAACTCTATAACGTCTAATTAATTTAATGTAATGAACATGATCCCAAATTCAACTTATCTCCTCGGCCTGCACGTGATCCACACCCACCCAGTTACTGCACATCCATGTGCCTATCTAAAAACCTGTCATATCTGCCTCTAGCAGCATGGTCCAGACACCCACCACTCTCTGCATGCAAAAAAAACTTGCCCTGCACAATTCCTTTCAACTTTGCCCCTCTCATCTAGGCTTTCTAGTCTTTGACATTTTCACCCAGGGGTAAAAGGTTACCCTTTCCCTTTAGCCACAAGGGCCACATCTTACTCCCTCTTAAATATAGCCAATGAACTGGCCTCAACTAACTTCCTCTTAAATATAGCCAATGAACTGGCCTCAACTACCTTCTGTGGCAGAGAATTCCACAGATTCACCACTCTCTGTGTGAATTTTTTTTTCTCATCTCAGTCCTAAAAGACTTTCCCCTTATCCTTAAACTGTGACCCCTTGTTCTGGACTTCCCCAACATCGGGAACAATCTTCTTGCATCTAGCCTGTCCAACCCCTTAAGAATTTTGTAAGTTTCTATGCAATAGTGGTTTAAAACAGTATAAAGTTCCTGTAAGGCATTTGATGTGCTGACTGACGATAGATACGGATAAGAAAAGTGTTGACATCAAATGGGGCCTGAGCGATCCATAGTACAAACTATAGTCAACTGCAATAAAGAGTAATTGGGAAAATGATAGAGAAAGATTATTATCAGGAAGCACCCCTTGCTGAGAAAAAGCATGGTGGCAGGGACAAGAAAAGGGTAAATATTAAAATGGAGTAATTATATTCACAGCCATGGCAAAGAACCTACATCAAAAGGTAAATATAACAGCATAATTGACTAGGATGTGACTGAATGATTCCGCTTCTCTATGTGAAATATATTTGTAGTACCTCCTGTGTTTTAAGAGGTAGTGTCCTATTAAGAAGTTGTGTGAGGGGACCTCTCAAACCCATTCATCTTTTATACTTTGGACATTTGTTAGAAGCTTTCAATGTGGAAATTAACTGTTTATTCTTTGTTTTCTTACAAAGGTTTGAATGAAGGAGATGTGCAAAGATGCAGTTTTGTTTCGTTTTATCTGTGTTTTGTCTGTTTGTTTTCTTCCTAATTCTTTCATTTTTAATTGATTTCAGAAACTGGCCATGTGGAATCCAGGTTAAAGTGTTTGAAATGTGAGTTATGGATATGAATATTACGGATATGAGATGCCAACATTTCAGGAAAAAATCAGCATTTGGGGAAATTGTGATTAGTATACATTTGGACTATGTATTTGAAATTGTCATTTTGGAAGATAGATTAGACAATAGACAATAGCTGCAGGAGTAGGCCATTCGGCCCTTCAATTCACCCAATATCCCCTGACTCCGCTATCTTCAAGAGCCTTATCTAGCTCTCTCTTGAAAGTATCCAGAGAACCTGCCTCCACCTCCACCTGTGGTAGAGAACCTGCCTCCACCTGTGGCAGAGAATTCCACAGACTCACAACTCTCGTTTTTCTGTGTGAAAATGTGTTTCCTCATCTCAGATCTAAATGGCTTACCCCTTATTCTTAAACTGTGGCCCCTGGTTTTGGACTCCCCCAACATCGGGAACATGTTTCCTGCCTCTAGCGTGTCCAAACCCTTAATAATCTTATATGTTTCAATAAGAACCCCTCTCATCCTTCCGGAGTGTAGAAGCCCAGCTGCTTCACTCTCCCAGCATATGACAGTCCCGCCATCCCGGGAATTAACCTACGCTGCACTCCCTCAATAGTAAGAATGTCCTTCCTCAAATTTGGACCCCAAAACTGCCACAATACTCCAGGTGTGGTCTCACTAGGGCCCTGTACAGCTGCAGAAGGACCTCTTTGCTCCTATACTCAACTCTTCTTGTTATGAAGGCCAACATGCCATTTGCTTTCTTTGATTGGAACAATTGGGGAATAATTTTCAATATTGCTTTTCTTACTAACATTAAATTTCTGCATTTTAAAAATATTGCTCAAGAGTTACAGATTGCTGATTTTGAGTTTATAAATTATTTTGTAAATGCTTGTATTGATGCAAGTGCTGGAAGTTCAGCAAGTGTCTGGTAAAATGCAAATGAGGGTCCATGCAGTGCTCTGCTGGTCAATTATGCCAGACCCTGTCTTACAGGAAGGAGATTTAAGGAAAATCCCGAGGGAAGGCAAACGGTTGAGAGAGGGAAAGTAGATTGCCTGGGAGAAATAAATTTGGGCATTTGCAAAAATCAAGCAACCCCTGACCTCCTCCCCAGCATTGGGACTCCAAGATTTAACTGAACCCTTCGATCTGCATTGTGATAATGGAAGAGGACACTACACAGCTAAACATGGGGATAGAATGAGGCCAGTAGCATAGTATCCAAGTGCTCAAGCACTTGACTGTGCAACATGGACAGTTGAAATCTTAGAGCACATTACTTTGATGGCAAATATAATTTTACATTCACCTCATAGTGTGGTGCAACCTTTAGAGGCAGGGAAGTTAAAGACAGTATCAGATAATCAACAAGTGAAATGGGAGAGCATATTATTACCAGCGGATAAGCATGTACTGATTGATAGTCAAAGACAATGTGGTGAATCCGGCCACAATGATGGTGAAGGACTATCTCCCCCCCCCCCCCCCCCCCCCCTCACCACACAGATAAGGAAGCCTGTTTCACAACAGAATGCATCAGCCTTAAGGGCCTGTCCCACTTGGCGATTTTCTCGGCAACTGCGGGCGTCATTGAATGACGTGTCAGGGTCGCCAAAAGATTTTGAACATTTCAAAATCCAGCGGCGACAAAAAAAATGTTGCGACACTTGAGGAAACACCGTGCGTCAATACAATAATATACAATACAATAATACAATACAATACAATACAATACAATACAATACAATACAATACAATACCTTTTATTTGTCATTTGAACCTCACATGAGGTTCAAACAAAATTTGGTTTCTGCAGCCATACAAAAAAAGAACCAAGACACACACCAACACAATTCAATTCACATAAACATCCATCACAGTGAGTCCTCCTCACTGTGATGGAAGGCAAAACTTAAACATATCTCTCCCCTGCACTCCCCTCTCCCCCCCATGTCAGAGTCAAAGACAGAGTCAAAGCCCCCGGCGGGCGATGTTAAATGTCCCGCAGCCATTAAACCCACGCCGGGTGGTGCAAGGTGTTGGAGCCCCGGCGGGCGCTCACAAAGTCCCGCGGCCATTCCAAGCCGCGCGGGGCGGTGATGTAAGGCCCCGCTCCAGGTAATCTTCAACCCCGCAACTCGGGCGGGAGAAGTCGCCGTTGCGGAAGCCCCGAAAAGCGGTCTCCCACCAGGGACCCGCGGGCTCCCGGTATTACTGTCCACAGACCTGCGGTAGGAGCTTCCGAATCTCCGGGTGTTGGGTCACAGCAGCGTCCACCACAGCTCCACCCGCTCCGGACTCGGCCAGCTCCGTGATGGTGAGTAAATCCGCAGCTCCGCGACTGGAGCCCCAGGTCATTCCTGTTGGAGGCCGCTCCACGTTGCAGCCCCACGACAACGGAGACCCGACAAAGAAAAGGTCGGGTCTCCCGTGCAGGGGAAAGACCTTAAAGTTCCCCCCACCCCCCCACACACATACCCCGACAAAAAAAACAACAATAAAAACTACATAGAACAAGACAGAAAACAATAAAAAGACAGACGGACTGCAGAGGCCGCTGCTGACAAGAGTCGCGCCGCCCACCTACGTCATCACAACACGTCACGCCGCATCACGCCACATCTTTTTCGGTGACCTTACATGTCAGTCAATGATGCTGGCTGTCGCTGAAAAAATTGCCAAGTGGGACAGTCCCTTTAACTACTTTAACTACATTCCATCTTCAGATTCAGATTCAGATTCAACTTTAATTGTTATTGTCCGTGTACAGCACAGAGACAACGAAATGCATTTAGCATCTCCCTGGAAGAGCGACATAGCATATGATTTGAATAAATATTTACATTAGCATATATACAGACATAGTGTTTTTCCTGTGGGAGGAGTGTCCGGGGTGATTGGCAGTCACCGAGGTACGTTGTTGAGTAGAGTGACAGCCGCCGGGAAGAAGCTGTTCCTGGACCTGCTGGTCCGGCAACAGAGAGACCTGTAGCGCCTCCCGGATGGTAGGAGGGTAAACAGTCCATGGTTGGGGTGAGAGCAGTCCTTGGCGATGCTGAGCGCCCTCCGCAGACAACGCTTGCTTTGGACAGACTCAATGGAGGGGAGCGAGGAACCGGTGATGCGTTGGGCAATTTTCACCACCCTCTGCAATGCCTTCCGGTCGGAGACAGAGCAGTTGCCATACCATACTGTGACACAGTTGGTAAGGATGCTCTCGATGGTGCAGCGGTAGAAGTTCACCAGGATCTGAGGAGACAGATGGACCTTCTTCAGTCTCCTCAGGAAGAAGATACGCTGGTGAGCCTTCTTGATCAGAGTTGAGGTATTGTGGATCCAAGAGAGGTCATCGGAGATGTTAACACCCAGGAACCTGAAGCTAGAAACACGTTCCACCTCCGTCCCGTTAATGTGGATGGGGGTGTGCGTGCCGCGCCTGGACTTCCTGAAGTCTACAATGAGCATTTTCCCATCATGCTCCCCAGTATGGAAATTCCAGGGTTAACCAAACTATAACCTACTCATCTTCCTTGCAATACTCAACATTTCCTACATGACATTTTCATTTCAAAAGTGCAGACACTTCTGCTTTTCACAATAGTCTGACGTAATGAAGGGAAGGGGAATTTGCTTCCTCTGCTGGCATGTATTGATGACACGTGAGTTTAGTCAAAACTGCAAAACTTAACAATTCTATTTTAATCATCACTGAGGTTTAAAGCAAGACATTTTGAATTGAGCAAGATGCCCCATCTAAGCACAGTCAACGCGTTTTATAAAGCTAATGATAAAGATCTCGAAGGATAGATGGGAAAAGTATTTGATGAATACACATAACTGTTCTATTAATACAAGACATAATTTAATTCAATTCAAATTATTACATAGACTATATTATTCAAAAACGAGGTTGAATAAATTTTATCCAAACGTCTCTCCCAGATGCGATAAATGTTTGTTTCAAAACGCTAATATAACACATTCATTTGTAGGATGTACAAAGTTGAATAAATTTTGGAGTGATATATTTGATATACTTACAAAGCTCTTCAAGTCAAGAATAGAACCCAAAATGGAATGGATTATATTTGGAATAATAGGAGAAGATACCAATTTAAATAAAGACCAAAATGTTTTTTTTAATTATGGGTTAATAATTGGAAAGAAATTGATACTTAAATTTTGGAAAAATACAACCATACCAACTGTTAAAATGTGGATTAGGAATATGATGGACATAGCACGCCTTGAAGAAATGAGACTCCGACTAATAGATAAATATGACCAATTCTTAAGGAGTTGGTCTCCTTTCATCGACTTACAAACTTAAAGCACACGGCATTGGAGGTTCAGTATTGATGTGGATAGAGAACTGGCTGGCAAACAGGAAGCAAAGAGTAGGAGTAAACGGGTCCTTTTCACAATGGCAGGCAGTGACTAGTGGGGTACCGCAAGGCTCAGTGCTGGGACCCCAGCTATTTACAATATATATTAATGATCTGGATGAGGGAATTGAAGGCAATATCTCCAAGTTTGCGGATGACACTAAGCTGGGGGGCAGGGTTAGCTGTGAGGAGGATGCTAGGAGACTGCAAGGTGACTTGGATAGGCTGGGTGAGTGGGCAAATGTTTGGCTGATGCAGTATAATGTGGATAAATGTGAGGTTATCCATTTTGGTGGCAAAAACAGGAAAGCAGACTATTATCTAAATGGTGGCCGATTAGGAAAAGGGGAGATGCAGCGAGACCTGGGTGTCATGGTACACCAGCCATTGAAAGTAGGCATGCAGGTGCAGCAGGCAGTGAAGAAAGCGAATGGTATGTTAGCTTTCATAGCAAAAGGATTTGAGTATAGGAGCAGGGAGGTTCTACTGCAGTTGTACAGGGTCTTGGTGAGACCACACCTGGAGTATTGCGTACAGTTTTGGTTTCCAAATCTGAGGAAGGACATTATTGCCATAGAGGGAGTGCAGAGAAGGTTGACCAGACTGATTCCTGGGATGTCAGGACTGTCTTATGAAGAAAGACTGGATAGACTTGGTTTATACTCTCTAGAATTTAGGAGATTGAGAGGGGATCCTATAGAAACTTACAAAATTCTTAAGGGGTTGGACAGGCTAGATGCAGGAAGATTGCTCCCGATGTCGGGGAAGTCCAGGACAAGGGGTCACAGCTTAAGGATAAGGGGGAAATCCTTTAAAACCGAGATGAGAAGAAATTTTTTCACACAGAGAGTGGTGAATCTCTGGAACTCTCTGCCACAGAGGGTAGTCGAGGCCAGTTCATTGGCTATATTTAAGAGGGAGTTAGATGTGGCCCTCGTGGCTAAGGGGATCAGAGGGTATGGAGAGAAGGCAGGTACGGGACACTGAGTTGGATGATCAGCCATGATCATATTGAATGGCGGTGCAGGCTCGAAGGGCCGAATGGCCTACTCCTGCACCTAATTTCTATGTTTCTATGTTTCTATGTTTTGGAATCATGTGATGCAGCGGTACCATAAGGATTGCTGATTTCAGTTCATGACGTGGATAGATCTACATCTCCGAATATAGATTTGAAAAATTCTCTTTTAAGGGGCCTTCTCTTCTATTTCTACTTTCCACCTTTTCTTTTTTCTTTTCTTTTTTTCTTTTTCTTTTTTATATACACACTTCACGTTTTTCTACTCTCTACCATCTATTTTTCCACTCTTTCCCCTTTCTATTGTTTTCTTTTTTTTGTCTTGCTTACTTCCTTCTCATAACATAAAACTAGAGGTTGTACATGGAATGGATTACGGTATGACATAGTTGGCACCTAAAATTAGGTGCCACTGTATTGTTTTGTATTGTATTAACTTCTAATAAAATAAACAAAAACAAAAAAAAACAAAAAAAAAACAATACTCAACATTTCCTACATCACATTTTCATTTCAAAAGTGCGGACACTTCTGCTTTTCACAATAGTCTGACGTAATGAAGGGAAGGGGAATTTGCTTCCTCTGCTGGCATGTATTGATGACACGTGAGTTTAGTCAAAACTGCAAAACTTAACAATTCTATTTTAACCATCACTGAGGTTTAAAGCAAGACATTTTGAATTGAGCAAGATGCCCCATCTAAGTACAGTCAACGCGTTTTATAAAGCAGTGTCTAAATCAAAAGGCGTGTAAATAACACATATACTGTATGCCAGGCTGATTAGGAAAAGGGGAGATGCAACGAGACCTGGGTGTCATGGTGCACCAGTCATTGAAATTGGGCATGCAGCAGGCAGTGAAGAAAGCTAATGGTATGTTAGCATTCATAGCAAAATGATTTGAGTATAAGAGCAGGGAGGTTCTACTGCAGTTGTACAGGGTCTTGGTGAGACCACACTTGGAGTATTGCATACAGTTTTGGTCTCCTAATCTGAGGAAAGACATTCTTGCCATAGAGGGAGTACAGAGAAGGTTCACCAGACTGATTCCTGGGGTGTCAGGACTTTCATATGAAGAAAGACTGGATAGACTCGGATTGTCCTCGCTAGAATTTAGAAGATTGAGGGGGATCTTATAGAATCTTACAAAATTCTTAAGGGGTTGGACAGGCTAGATGCAGGAAGAATGTTCCCGATAACCATATATAACCATATAACAATTACAGCACGGAAACAGGCCATCTCGACCCTTCTAGTCCGTGCTGAACACATAATCTCCCCTAGTCCCATATACCTGCGCTCAGACCATAACCCTCCATTCCTTTCCCATCCATATAACTATCCAATTTATTTTTAAATGATAAAAACGAACCTGCCTCCACCACCTTCACTGGAAGCTCATTCCACACAGCTACCACTCTCTGAGTAAAGAAGTTCCCCCTCATGTTACCCCTAAACTTCAGTCCCTTAATTCTCAAGTCATGTCCCCTTGTTTGAATCTTCCCTACTCTCAGTGGGAAAAGCTTTTCCACGTCAACTCTGTCTATCCCTCTCATCATTTTAAAAACCTCTATCAATTCCCCCCTTAACCCCGATGTTGGGGAAGTCCAGAACAAGGGGTCACAGTTTAAGGATAAAGGGGAAATCTTTTAGGACCGAGATGAGAAAAACATTTTTCACACAGAGAGTGGTGAATCTCTGGAATTCTCTGCCACAGAATGTAGTTGAGGCCTGTTCATTGACTCGTTGTAATGTTATGTCTCTGACTGAGTTTGCCAGGGTCAAGAACACTAAAACTGTCGAAACACGAAGGCTTCGTTAATTCCCTTTTGGGGAGGAGAGGTTCGGCCAGTTGGCAGGGTTGACTTGCAGTGCCATCTAGCGACACGTATGCAGCTTACTGTATCATTTATATTAACACCCACTTCCTATGCTACGCAGTTCGGGTAGCAGACAGGATGCAGTGACAACTAACATGCTACTGTGCTGTTAAGTCTGTATGTAGATTAAAGATGATCTTAAATTACATGCCGTGTATATGTCTATGTCTTATCTACACATGCTGCTCCCGCTCGTCTGCAGCGGATGATGATGCAGCTTCAAAGGTACGATATCAACCTGGTTTACACGCCAGGCAAAGACATGCACCTAGCCGACACACTATCCAGAGCCCCATGCAAGACCTGCGAGCAACAAACAGTCAACGACACGTACATTGTGATGATGGTGTTGTACCTTCCCACAGAGTGCCTGGACAACTTGGTTGCCCAGACAGCAGCCGATGACACCCTACAGTCCCTGTCCTCGACTATCCGGCATGGCTGGCTGGATAAACAGCACAAGGTACCTGTTGCCATTCGCCCGTTCTTCCCGGTCCGTGACGAGCTAGTGCTCCAGGACGGTGTGATTGTCAAAGGACACAAGGCGGTCATTCCAACTGCCGTACGAGACAAGTATTTCAACTCGGAGCACGGGGGACATCGCGGCAACCATCCCTTCGAGCCAAGAGTATGTTTCTCTGGCCCAGAATGACCGAGTTTATACGAAAGAAAGTGGAAGCCTGCATGATCTGCAATAGCCTGGCACCCCATCAACCTAAGTAGCCGCTTCTCACTCACCCAGTCCCTGCCCTACCATGGTCCATACTGGCACCAGACATTTTCGAATGGCATGATAAACAATGCCTGGTTCTAGTCGACTCGTACTCGGGCTGGTTTGGGATTGACTTGCTTCCCAGCCCCACTGCAGCAGTGGTGGTTCACAAACTAGCGCAACACTTTTCAAGTCATGGGGCGCCTGCAAAACTCCTGTCGGACAACGGTAGCCAGTTCACCAGCCAGGGCTTCAAGAATTTTGCCCAACGATGGGACTTTCATCACATTACCAGCAGTCCCGAATACCCTCGATCCAACAGGCTGGCCGAGAGGGCAGTCCGGAGCAAAGATCTGCTCCGCTATAAGATCTTTGGTCCGGAGTGCCAAACAGCTGATGGAAAGATCTCATTTTGTAAAGTCCGACGTTTACCTGGACTCGCTCAACGGAGAAACATTGCCCGGGACAAGCAGGTCACTCGAGCCGCTGGCAAGGGGTCAAGTTGTAAGGCTTCAAATGGACAAGGGTTACGGATGCCTTGGTACAATCCACAGCCCGGCACCAGAACCACGCTAGTACATGGTCGACTCTGATGGCGGGACTTACCGGCGAAACCATCAACACCTTTAGCAGTGAAGAAACCGCAAGCTGTAATCCCGCATCCAGATGTTCCTGCACTGTGTCACCGTATGACTAATACTCTCCCACCCCTGACTCCGTTGTCTGCGCCCAGCACGTATCCTGCCTTCTCGCCACCGCCATTGGTGTCCCACTCTCCCATCTCCCCATACCCGTCTTACGGGTCTCCGGTGCTCCACCAGCCCCCGGTCTCGCAATTCTCGCCAGTGAAGGATGGAGATGCGAGCCTGTATCGTACATGCTCGGATCGCATTTGCAAAACACCCCTTAGATATGGGGACTGTGCTTAACCTGCTCCAGTGGTGAATTTATCAGACGCCAGTTAAACCTGATTTATTGTATTCACAGATATGTATTCGTAGTCATGTTATTTTCTCAAGAATAAAGATGTAGATCTGCTCTACCTAATACTAACACACATATGTTATACACCACTCGGATCCAGAATTCAGTCCGGGTCTTACCTTACAATCACCATATGTTACTAACGTTTTCAGCCACTAGTCATTAATCGGGATGTAGTCACGGTGGTGACTACTTTCAGTGTAACTTTACTGTATGCTAATAAACTTGTTGAACCATTACTTGGTGTGTTCTTTATTAGTTCTACAACTAATTTCCATCCTGCACTCAAAGCAATGGCAGGAATTTCTTGGCATAATCGGGAATACGCAGGATCATCTCATTCCAAAAAGGAAGAAAGATTCTAAGGGGAGTAGGAGGCAACCGTGGCTGACAAGAGAAGTTAGGGATAGAATAAAACTAAAAGAAAAGATGTATAACACAGCAAAGAGTATCCGGAAGCCAGAGGATTGGGAAACTTTCATAGGACAACAGAAGGAAACAAAACAGGCCATACGGGCAGAAAAGATGAAGTATGAAGGGAAGCTGGCCAGGAATATAAAGAAGGACAGTAAAAGCTTCTTTAGATATGTTAAGGGAAAAAGAGTAGCAAAGTCAAATGTGGGTCCCTTGAAGGCAGACACGGGTGAAATTATTATGGGCAACAAGGAAATGGCAGAAGAGTTGAATAGGTACTTCGGATCTGTCTTCACTAAGGAAGACACAAACAATCTCCCAGATGTACTGGAGGACAGAGGATTTAAGGGGGTAGAGGAACTGAAAGACATTTTCATTAGGCGAGAAATAGTATTGGGTAGGCTAATGGGACTGAAGGATGATAAATCCCCTGGGCCTGATGGTCTGCATCCCAGGGTCTTCAGGGAGGTGGCTCTAGAAATAGTGGATGCATTGGTGATCATTTTCCAATGTTCAATAGATTCAGGATCAGTTCCTGTGGATTGGAGGATAGCTAATGTTATCCCACTATTCAAGAAAGGAGCGAGAGAGAAAATGGGGAATTACAGACCAGTTAGCCTGACTTCGGTGGTGGGAAAGGTGCTGGAGTCAATTATTAAAGAGGTAATAATGGGGCATTTGGATAGCAGTAAAAGGATTAGTCCAAGTCAACATGGATTTATGAAAGGGAAATCATGCTTGACTAATCTTCTGGAATGTTTTGAGGATGTGACAAGTAAAATGTGACATCCAGTTCTTCTGGATGAAGGGGTGCCAGTGGATGTAGTGTATCTAGACTTTCAGAAAGCCTTTGATAAGGTCCCGCATGGGAGACTGGTGACTAAAATTAGAGCACATGGTAGGGTGTTGACATGGATAGAAAATTGGTTGGCAGACCAAAGAGTAGGAGTGAACGGGTCCTTTTCAGAATGGTAGGCAGTGGCGAGTGGAGTGCCGCAAGGCTCGGTGTTGGGGCCGCAACTGTTTACCATATATATTAATGATTTGGAAGAGGGAATTAGGAGCAACACTAGCAAGTTTGCGGATGACACAAAGCTGGGTGGCAGTGTGAACTGTGAAGAGAATGTTAGGAGGTTGCAGGGTGACCTGAACAGGTTGAATGAGTGGGCAGATGCGTGGCAGATGCAGTATAATATAGATAAATGTGAGGTTATCCACTTAGGCTGCAAAAACAAGGGGGCAGATTATTATCTCAATGGGGTTAGGTTAGGTAAGGGGGAGGTGCAGCGAGACCTGGGCATCCTTGTACACCGGTCACTGAAAGTGGCTTACAGGTACAGCAGGCAGTGAAGAAAGCTAATGGAATATTGGCCTTCATAACAAGAGGATTTCAGTATAGGAGTAAAGAGGTTCTTCTAGAAATAGAAATAGAAATAGAAATAATTTTATTGCCACACAACCAAGGTCGGTGGTATTTGGGTTGCCAGCAGCGGTACAATAATAAAGAACACATCCACATTAAAATTTTACACAAACATCCACCACAGCATTCATCACTGTGGTGGAAGGCACAGAGCTTGGCCTGTCCTCCTCCATTTTCCCCCGTGGTTGGGACCTCCACCCTCCACAGCCGTTGCTGCGGGCGTCCAGATGGTAAGGGACAAAGTCAAAGTCAAAGTTCTGCAGTTGTATAGGGCTCTGGTGAGACCACATCTGGAGTATTGTGTACAGTTTTGGTCTCCTAATTTGAGGAAGGACATCCTTGTGATTGAGGCAGTGCAGCGTAGGTTCACAAGATTGTTCCCGGGGATGGCGGAACTGTCATATGAGGAAAGATTGAAAAGACTAGGCTTGTATTCACTGGAGTTTAGAGGGATGAGGGGGGATCTTATAGAATCATATAAAATTATAAAAGGATTGGACAAGCTAGATGCAGGAAAAATGTTCCCAATGTTGGGTGAGTCCAGAACCAGGGGCCACAGTCTTAGAATAAAGAGGAGGTCATTTAAGACTGAGGTTAGAAAAAACTTTTTCACTCAGAGAGCTGTGAATTTATGGAATTCCCTGCCACAGAGGGAAGTGGAGGCCAAGTCACTGGATGGATTTAAGAGAGAGTTAGAGAGAGCTCTAGGGGCTAGTGGAGTCAAGGGATATGGGGAGAAGGCAGGCACGGGTTATTGATAGGGGACGATCAGCCATGATCACAATGAATGGCGGTGTTGGCTCGAAGGGCCGAATGGCCTCCTGCACCTATTCTCTATGTTTCCAGGTCCCAGAGGTCATCACAAAGCTGATAAAATCTTACTTTCAGGACCTCCAGTTCTGCGTCATAACACAGGACAACACCACCGCCTGGCAGCACCTTGAGGTAGGCATAATGGCAGGCTGTACCATTTCTCCGCTGGTTTTCACCATGGCAATGGACCTCATCATTCAAGCATCACGATGGGTGGTCAGAGGCAGGGCCGGATTTAGATGAAGAGAGGCCCTAAGCTATTTCACTTGTGAGGCCCCACCCACAATCCCCCACCCCCACGACTAGAGGACCATGACTACCCGACAGTGACAGTGTGACACTTTTAGATCCTACTGTATGTTGTCATTAAACAGTTGGTTTTAAAATACATATTGGATTCACCGCGGAGCGGGCGATGCCTTACATGGATCGCCGTTTGAAGCTCTGGAGTGTTGGGCCTGCTGCTTCAACATCATGGAGCTGTGGTTTGCGGAGCTCCCAGCCTCAGGCTGTGCTGATTTCAACATCGTGGAGCCCTGGGATCCCTTTGCCGAGGGCCACCAGCGTGAATCTCCGCCCTGCTCAGCCTGTGGACTTCGGGTGGTGCGGGAGGGAAGGGAAGAATTGACCAGGGAGTTGCGGAGGGAGCGGTCTTTGCGGAAAGCAGACGGGGGGGAGATGGGAAGATGTGGCGAGTGGTGGGGTCACGTTGGAGGTGGCGAAAATGAGGGAGGACTATTTGTTGTATGTGACGGCTGGTGGGGTGAAAGGTGAGGACTAGGGGGACTCTGCCCTTGTTACGAGTGGGGGGATGGGGAGAGAGAGCAGTGTTACGGGGTATGGAAGAGACCCCAGTGAGAGCCTCATCTATAGTAGGGGAGGGGAACCCCCGTTTCCTGAAGAAGGAGGACATTTCCGATGCCCTGGTGTGAATCACCTCATCCTGGGAGCAGCTGCGGCGTAGACGGTGGAATTGGGAGTAGGGGATGGAGTCCTTACAGGAAGAAGGGTGGGGAGAAGTGTAGTCCAGATAGCCATGGGAGTCAGTGGGTTGATAGTGGATGTCGGTCAGATGTAGATAGTGAGGTCAAGAAATGGTAGGGAAATGGTTCAGGTGTATTTGAGTGCTGGATGGAAGCTAGTGGTGAAGCGGATGAAGTCAGTGAGTTGTGTGTGGGTGCTGGAGGTTGCACCAAAGCAGTCGTCTATGTAGCGGAGGTAGAGGTCGGGGATGGGGCCCTGGTACGCCTCGAACAAGGATTGTTCGACGTACCCTACAAAGAGGCAGGCATAGCTGGGGCCTATGCGCGTGTCCATAGCTACGCCTTGTATTTGGAGGAAATGGGAGGAGTCAAACGAAAAGTTATTAAGGGCAAGGACCAGCTCCGTTAGGCGGTGGAGAGTATCAGTGAACGGGGATTGGTTGGTTCTCCGGTCGAGGAAGAAACGGCTTTGAGACCATCCTGGTGGGGGATGGAGGTGTAAAGTGACTGGACGTCCATGGTGAAGATGAGGGGGTGAGGGCTAGAGAACGGAATGCGCGGAGACGACGGAGAGTGTCTGATGTGTCTTGAACATAGGTAGAGAGGGATTTAACCAGGGGGGATAGGATGGAGTCAAGGTATGTGGAAATAAGTTCGGTAGGGCACGAACAGGCAGAGACAATGGGTCTATGGACAGTCAGGTTTGTGGATTTTGGGGAGAAGGTAAAACCGGGCCGTGCTGGGGCTGGGGAACGATGAGGTTGGAGGCTCGGGGGGGGGGGGGGGCAGGGAGTAGGAGTGGATGAAGCCAGTGATGGTGCTAGAGATAGTGGCCTGGTGCTCGTCTGTGAGGTCATGGTCCAGGGATAGGTAGGAGGAGGTGGCGCGTGGCCTCAGCCTTGTTGAGATCGACGCGCCAGACTACCACGGCACCTCCCTTGTCGGCGGGTTTGATCACCCAGTCTGGATTGTTGTGGAGTGAGTTGATAGCTGTACGTTCAGGGGGAGGGGGGGGGAGAGATTGGAGTGAGACGGGAGTGCAGAAGTTGAGGTGGTTGATGTCCCGCCGGCAATATTGGATAAAAAGATCTAAAGCCGGAGGGCCACGAGGGGGGTTCCACGAGGAGAGGGTTCGTTGGAGACGGGAAAAGGGATCATTAATAGGGGGTGAGGACTCCTTCCCATGGAAGAACGTTGTGAGGCTAGAGGCGACGGTAGAAGAGCTCCAAGTCATGGTGGGCGCGGAACTCATTGAGGTGGGGACGGAGGGGGACAAAGGTAAGACCTCTGCTGAGGACCGACCGTTCGGTGTCGGAGAGGAGGAGGTCACGGGGGGGATGATGAACACCCGGCAGGGATGGGGGTTGGGGTCGGAGGAAGGCAGGTGAGTGAACTGAGGCCGAGGCTGATGCCTGGTGTGGAGTGGTCAGGGTGTGTGTGTGAGTGGGGAAGATTCCAGGCTGCAGGTAAGGCAACGGCTGCGGGTTGATGGAGAACGGTGGAGTGGCCAGGGTCGGCGGACCCGGCAGTAGATTCGGGGTTGGCGGGCGATGCGTGGTAGGTCCCGGTGGGCGGATGGTCGGTAGGGCGGCGCGGTTCGGCCAGCCCGGTGAAGCGACGAGGTGGGTAGGGCCATGTTTGGTGAGCCCAGGTCCGGCGGCGATGTTCGGTAGGTCCGATCCGGTGGTGATTTTGGATGGGCCCAGTGTTAAGGCGATGTTGGGTGGGCCCAGTGCGAGGTGGGTTGGCCAGGTGCGGCGGCGAGGTGGATAGGCCCCAGTGCAGATGCGAGGTGGATAGGCCCAGTGCAGATGCGAGGTGGATAGGCCCAGTGCAGATGCGAGGTGGGTGGGCCCCAGTGCTGATGCGAGGTGGGTGGGCCCCAGTGCGGATGCGAGGTGGGTGGGCCCCAGTGCGGATGCGAGGTGGATAGGCCCCAGTCCCGATGCAGGGTGGGTGGGCCCCAGTCCGGATGCGAGGTGGGTGGGCCCCAGTGCGGATGCGAGGTGGGTGGGCCCCAGTGCGGATGCAAGGTGGGTGGGCCCCAGTGCAGATGCGAGATGGGTGGGCCCCAGTGCGGATGCGAGGTGGGTAGGCCCCAGTGCGGATGCGAGGTGGGTAGGCCCCAGTGCGGATGCGAGGTGGATAGGCCCCAGTGCGAATGCGAGATGGGTAGGCCCCCAGGTGCGGCGGCGAGGTTCGGCGGGGGAAAAGGGTTAAATAAACTGCATACCTTATGCTTTGTCCTGCACTTACAATGATCCAAGGATCTGTGGAGCAAATTCCTCTCCATAACGAATATAAACCTCACCTGCATTTTAATCCCTCCCCTCCACACCACCGGAATCGCAAGCACAGCACCACCGATGGTAGGTTTTGTAACAATGCCACTATCTCAAAAGTTTTATACACCTTGGTGGATCGAGCAGAGGCCCCCCTAGATCTCGAGGCCCTGAGCTTAAGCTTGTCTAGCTTATATGTAAATCCGGCCCTGGTCGGAGGGGAACGCTTGAAGAGCGGGCTGCGTCTTCCTTCAATCAGGGCGTACATGGATCACATGACCACAATAACAACAACAAAAGCCTGTTGGATAAACTCCAGGAAACCATCAAATGGGCACGAATGGAGATTAAACCCAGCAAATCATGCAGTATTTCCATCGTCAAAGGCCGACCCACCGATGAAAGGTTCCGCATTAATAACGAGACAATATCAACTGTCCTGGAGAAGCCTGTCAAAAGCCTTGGGCGATGGTACACCGCATACCTCAAGGATGCAGAGCAGGTGGAACAACTCAGGCAGGATACAATCAGTGGCCTCAAGCAAATCAACAACATTGCTCTCCCAGGGAAGCTGAAGCTTTGGTGCCTACAATTCGGTCTACTGCCCCGACTCATGTGGCCAATTACCATCTACGAGGTCACTTTATTCCATGTCAACCAGCTGGAGAGACTGGTGAACTCACAAGTGAGGAAGTGGCTTGGGCTACTGAGATGCCTCAGCAGCATAGGGCTCTATGGGAATGGAGCCCACTCACTGCCAGTCTCAAGCCTGGTGGAGGAATACAAATGTGCCAAAGTGAGGCTGGACATGAAACTAACATAATCCCGGGACCCAATAATAAGAGGTGTCGCTCCAACCCTAGCAACATTGAAGAAATGGACTCCAGCATCAGTGGTACTGGACGCAAAATCCGCCCTCCGACACCGGGACATAGTGGGCCCTGTACAACAAGGCCGAGGGGGCTTTGGCCTGGGAGCAATGAAAGCTACCTGGCAAAAGGCTACTCCAGCGGAACGTCGGCACCTGGTGGTGGAGGAGGTGCGCCACCAGGAAGAAGCAGCCAGGTGTGCCAAAGCCATATCCCAGGCCAAACAAGGCCGCTGGATGATGTGGGATGGCGTTGAGAAGAGGAAGATCACATGGAGAGGGCTGTGGACCATGGAACCAAATAAGTTGAGCTTCATTATCTGAGCCACATATCACGTCCTTCCCTCTCCCACAAATCTAAATCTTTGGCTGGGAGGGGATCCAGCCTGCCCCCTGTGTGCAGTTCCAGCAAACCTCAAGCACATCCTGGTCGGTTGTAAGACCAGCCTAACACAAGGCAGATACACCTGGCGACACAACCAGGTGCTGAGGTGTTTGGCAGCTGAACTCGAGTGCAAGAGAGTTACCACCAACGCCATGCCCAGATAACATTCCCGCAAATACCATCCTTCATCCGGGTAGGAGAGAAACGGAGGACTAACCCCTCGCCTCTCAACTCATGCCCACTGAATGCAGCCAGGGACTGGGAAATGCGTGTTGACCTAGGCCAGAGGCTTTAGTTCCCAGTTGAAATCGCAGTTACCAACCTGCGACCAGACCTCATTCTCTGGTCCAACTCCTGTCGGCGTGTTTTCATCATTGAGCTGACGGTCCCCTGGGAGGAGGCTGTGGACGAGGCTAATAAAAGTAAAAGGCTTCAATATTCAAACCTTGCAGCAAAGGCAGAGGAGAGAGGTTGGAGTGTAAGGGTGTGTCCAGTGGAGGTGGGGTGCAGGGTGTTTGTAGCCAGTTCCACTGCAAGGCTCCTGAGGGAAGTAGGAGTCAAAGGACAGGCACAAAGGAGGGCAATAAAAGTACTTGCCAATGCTGCCGAACGGAGCAGTCACTGGCTGAAGAGAAAAGATGCTGTCTGGGCTGCCACGTGACCATCAGACACACACCCAGGTCTGATCACCCTGCGGTGGGCCTGCCTCGACTGAGGGTGTCGTGATAAAAGGCCAAAACACCCAGTGACATTGAGGTACACAACTGAAGATGGGTCTGAATGGTAGCAAATTCACCTAGTGGTCATCCCCAAGAATATCAATTGTAGTGAAAAACCTTAGGGATTGTAACATCCAGTCCTACTAATCAATCATCATGAGGTGCTTCAGGCGACTAGTCAAAACTCACATCTGCTCTCTCACTGACAGCTTGGACCCTCTTCAGTTTGTGTATAGACCAAACAGGGCCATGGACGATGCCATCACCATGGCAACACACACTGCGCTCACCCACCTGGACAAAGAGAATACATATGTGAGAATGCTCTTTATTGACTACAGCTCGGCATTCAACACTATCATTCCCTCAAAACTCCTCCCCAAGCTCCTTGATCTTGGACTGGAGACCTCCATCTGCGGCTGGATATTCGACTTCCTGACGGGTAGGCCCCAGGTGGTGAGAATTGGCAGCCACACCTCTTCCTCACTGATCCTCAACACAGGCACATCACGGGCTGTGTGCTCAGTCCTCTCCTGTACTCCCTGTTCACGCACGACTGTACTGTTATCACAGCTCTAACATCATCTTAAAGTTTGCTGAAGACATGACCATCCTGGGCCTCATCACAGACAATAATGAGACGGCCTATAGAGAGAAGGTAAAGGCACTAAACAGCTGGTGCCAGCAAAATAACCTCTCTCTCAATGTCAGCAAAACAAAAGAGATGATAGTGGACTACAGGTGACAGCAGGGGTGTGGACACCTCCCCATCCACATCGGTGATGCTGAGGTTGAAAGGGTCAGCAGCTTCAAGTTCCTTGGTGGGCACATCACTGAGGACCCCTCTTAGACACTGCACATGGACACAATAACTAAGAAAGCCCGCCAGCAGCTCCTTTTCCTGAGAAGACTGAGGAAGTTTGGCATGAACGCCAGCATCCTCACAAACTTCTACAGTTGCACCATCGAGAGTCTGCTGACGGGCTGCATCACAGTCTGGTACGGGAACTGTTCTGCCCACAGCCGCAAATCACTACAGAGAGTGGTGAAGGTGGCACAGCACATCACTGGCAACTGTCTCCCGGCCATTCAGGACATTTTCCATAGGCGGAATGTTCTTGTTACCATCAAGTAAACGACATAGGAGCACGGCTGCACGTACCACCAGACTTAAGAACAGTTTTTACCATCAGACCATCTGAACTCATAAACACATCATATATGTTGATTCTTTTATTTTTTTAAATTATTGTCTTTTACTTACCAATGTCACTTTTATCTTATCTTTTTTTATCTTACTTTTTATCCTTGTATTATCATTGTTGAGGTGACCTGTTGCCTTGTCTAACACATTTCATTGTACCGTTGACCCTGTGTTAACCTACATATGACAAATAAAACTGAACTGGTTTCCTAAGGATGCAGATATTGTATTTTACAATAAGCAGATCACCTCCCTCAGATATTGTTGCATAAAGCCGCATTACATTCATTTATTCTTTAATATGTTTGTCAGGAAATATCCCCCCCCCCGTGATCATTGAAGCACCAAGTTATACTCTGTTATACTACACCAGCATGGGCATATCTCAAAACACATTCCAACTTGTCATATTATGAAAACAGTATCGATTTTGACAGCTCATAAACATTCCAAGGTTGTAATCTGTCAAAAGTTTTGTATTTCTTTAATAAAGATCTCTCATGGTTTATTGTATTATATAAACTATATACCATGGACATGTGCAACACTAGAGGGCGTAGCATTAAGGTGAGAGGGGAAAGTTTAAAGGAGATGTGTGGTACAGGCTTTTTACACGGAGGTTGGTGGAGGACTGGAAGCTGTTGCCACGGGTGGTGCTGGAGGCAGATACTACAGTGGAGTTTAAGAGGCTTTGAATAGGCACATGGAAGTGGAGGGAACGGAAGGATATGGATCATGTGCAGGCAGAGAAATCAGTTCAGCTGTGCATCATGTTTGGCACAAACACTGTGGGCCGGAGGTCTCATTCCTGTGGATGCTCTATGATTGATTACAGCCAGGTATCCATCATTCTCTGCAAGTTGGCTGTCAGTAGAGTTGCACAATAACCCATGAATTGAATTGAATTGAATGCCTTTATTGTCATTCAGACCTTATGGTCTGAACGAAATTTCGTGCCTGCAGTCATACATACAATCATACAATAATAACAACAATAAACACAAATTAACACCACCACAGTGAGTCCTCCAAGCACCTCCTCACTGTGGTGGAGGCAAAAATCTTAGGGCTGCAGTCTCTTCCCTCCTCTTCTCCCTCTGCGCTGAGGCGATACCCCATGGAGGATGGCAGTGCATATACTGCATCAGTATTGGTTTATTATTGTCATTGTGCAGTGTAAAGCGTTTGTTTGCATGCTAATCCAGTCAGATCAGATTTTACTTCGGAGTCATGTGAGTGACTACGTGAAGAACCCGCTCAGCGCTCATGCGCGACATTACGCCAGCAGTGCAACAAGAGGCGGCAGCTGAAGTTAGGCTCTCCCGCTGCAGGTTTAAAAAACGGACCGTTAGGTAAGTACACTGAAAGTGGAAA